>NC_065444.1:40013957-40316987 GCF_917563875.1 Diabrotica virgifera virgifera
TTTAACGTCCAATATCTCGAAAAGTAGTGACTTAATCGTTACCAGTAAAGAGTATATTATTTACATAGAAAGTATTGGAGAATCGAAAAATTTCGCTAAAATAGTAATTCCCTCAGTGGCGTAGAATTTGGGAAGGGTCAACCATTAACTATCCCCTGTCGTACGCCTCTGATAGTAGCTAGAAACTTTTATTTATCACAGTTTAGTAGACTGTATAGTATATACACATACACTTTCTGCCAAGTATGATAAGGATATGTCAAATAGTTTGAAAGTAATTGGTAAAAATAATTTTTAAATTTTGAAATAAAACACCCTGTAACTCAGTAAGTAGCCACATTTTATTTAAGTGATTTTAGACCAATCTTAATATTTTTATGTCTAGAATCTACAACTTAGAGTTTCGACAGTCTTAATGAAGCTTAACCCTAAAAGGGCCCGTAATAATATAACTCCAAGAAAAAAAAAGAAGAGGAAAAAAAGGCAAAAAAATTTGTTAATTAGTGAAAAATTCCCAGAAACCCAATTATCGAAACGGCATTTCAAAATATTTAATCGCCGCGACGTTATTAAAAAAACAAATTATAAATAAATTTGAATAATTTTCAAATGTAATTTTAGGGGGAAGTTTAATTGAAATTTGAATTTATCAATACATTTATCAAAAATATACATAAAAATAAAAATAATAAGATTTAACACAGGTGAATATTTCTTTGGCAACAACCGCGTTTTTGCAATAGAAAATAGAGTAACATTTAATAAACAAATTCAATATCTCAAAAAATATTAAATATTTTTGGACCAATTTTTTTTTGCTTAATACTGATAACATAGCGCAATTTAGTCTGTGAAATAAGATATTTTATAGTGCTTATTTAAAACGCTAAAAATAATTTTTTGCAAATTTGTTTTTAAAGTTTTATATACAATTATTTAAATAAATAGGGGGTCAAATTTAATTTAGTTTGACTTATGTGAAATACTTACCCTTCAACTTTGCAGAAAAAAATCCCATAGACCTTCATCGGTAATTTAATGATCTCAGCAGTAAAAAAAGTAATTTTTTTGCAAAAATGACCCATTTTTAATTATTTAAACAATGATCCCCTTGTATGATTTGGATACTTTCTTGAAAATATCTTTTGTACCCACCTAAACTTTGATATAAAATTTGTTTCAACCTGTACGAATTTACATTTTGATTTACATGTAGTGTAATTTTATTTTACTAGACTACATATATTTTTTTTGTATTAGGACATATTTATATCTTGGCAATAATTATTTTGTTCATGGCCCCATCACTAGGGTGGAGCGAAAAAATCGATTATCAAATAATAATTTGCCTATATGCGGAAAAGTGGTCTAGGATTGAATCTTAACTTGTGTTAAAATCTTTGCTCAATCGGATGTTATTTAGTGGTGCCCCAACCCACATTTGTGAATAGACGCTTTCTCTTGCTTAGTAAAAAATTCTGCTATAATTTATTTAATCTGACTCATTTATATCGGCAATTTAGACATATATTTTACATTTTAAAGTGGAAGACTTTAAAATGATATTGCCAATATTTATGAGTTGCGTTCCTGGGACGACTTTACTGAAAGATAGTTCATTCGATTACATGAAATCAACCACAAATCAAGAATATCCGTCGCAAAAAAGCATAGGATATGATCTGTCTTTAAAAAAAACCAAATGTAACGATGACAGTAAAATTCTCACGAATTAAAATTAAAATCATTTTTTTAGTTAAATTGTGCCTTATTTCCCATTTAGAATAGTTGATTACCGAAAAACATATTGTGTTAGATTCAGAAGCAAACTCTGAGTATTTTGGACATCTTACTTTACAATCTGGTTCAGCCAAAAATATTACAGACAATTTATTCAATTTCTTAAAATCGAAATGTGACTTTTCTACTTTGGTTGCAATTGGATGCGATGGAACAGCGGTAAATACTGGCGTTCAGAATAGTGCAATTCGCAAATTAGAACTTCAAATTAAGAAACCATTACAGTGGTTCTGTTTATCTTTTACATGGAAACGTGCTACCATTACGACATTAGATGAAGTATTTAGATGGAGAAACCACAGGACCTACCGGATTTTCGGGTGAAATAAGAAAGCTTTTAGATGTGGAAACTTGTGAAACCCTACCTGTTTTTGAATTTTGAAAAATTCAAAGTGAACCTCCTGAAGTGGTGAAAAAATATATGTCCAAACTAAGTCCGGAAATGGATAAACTGACTAATTTTAAGTAACTTTTGTTCTATAGAGCTTTTTCGCCAAGTCAACACTTTTCAAGTTATTTGCAAGTGAATATTTTCATTTTTCAACATAATAACCACATTTTTAGACGGTTTATCGCAAATAACTCAAAAAGTAAGTATTTTGTCGAAAAAAACGTTCTTAGCAAAAATATAGCCTATAAAAAAGTAAAAAAATGGTGTACGCGTTAGGTCTCTGGATCTCGTAGAACCGGAGTTATAGCCAATGAAAAATAGATTTATATTCACCAAATTTCAAATCGAATAGTTCGACGTGAAATATCCAAAAAATTAAGCACTTTTTGGAGAAAACCTATTATAATTTTTTCAGAGTGTTTAAAAAAAGCTTTATTCTAGTTTTTACAAAAAGTTTCTAGCATTAAATTTAATCAAGTTACGCTCAAAATAAAGTTGGTCCCTTTTGTTTTTGCAAAAAAAAAATCGGGAAGACGACCACCCCCTAATTAGCAACTTAAATTAAGTTAATCGTTACCATTCCAAAAATTATTTTACTTATGTTGTGTTTATATGATCTGTAAGTTTCATCAATTCAAAGTGCTTATTTTTGAAAAAATTTGGTTTCAAAGTAAAATTTTTAAAAATTTAAATTTTGAAAAATGTTTTTTTAAAAATAACTTAAAAATTTTTAGAGATACCAAAAATCTCGAAAAACAAAAAAAGTCAGATTTTTTTTTCTGGATACCATGTATTTTTTTGTTTTTCTGTTAGACAAAAATTGATTAAGATTTGGTGTTTCTAAATTTGCATACATTCGTGATCAGCGACTCGTTCAACCTGTTTTAACTACAGCCCTTTCAATAATAAGGACTTTGAACTGACGAAACTTACAGATCATATAAACAATATATACACGAGTCAAGAAACTTGTGAAGTCGTCACGATTAAGTTCATTTAAGATACTAATTGGGGGATGATTTACTCGAATTTTTTAACAAAACCAAAAGGGACTAACATTATTTTGAGCGTAACTTGTTTATTTTTGATGCTAGAAATTTTTTTATAAAACAAAAATGAAGCTTTTTTAAACACTATAAATAAGTTTTAATGAGTTTTCTCCGAAATGTGCTTCATTTTTGGTTATTTCACGTTAAAATATTCCATTTTCAATTTGACGAATATGAACCTATTTTTCATTAGCTATAACTCTGCTTCTACTAGGTGTAGAAACATGATATATACACCATCTTTAAAAACATTTACAGGCTATATTTTGCTAAGAATATTTTTGCCACAAAATACTTAGGTACTATTTGAGTTATTTGCGAGAAACCGTCTAAAAGCGTGGTTATTTTGTTGAAAAAATGAACATATTCACTGCCAAATAAATCGAAAAGAATCGACTTAGTGAAAAAACTCTATAGAACACAAGTTACTTAGAATTAGCCAGTTTATCCATTTCCTGACTTTCTTTGGTCGAATATTTTTTCACCCCCAAGAGGGGGTGAAAACCACCCCCAGGGCAAAAGCACATATCAGCATAATATCACTTTTTTTCTTTGACTTGTTTTCTATGTGTATGCCAAATTTCATGTCAATCCAAGCGGTTCTTTAAAATTTAGAGGTTTTGCAATATTTTACCGTTAAAGAACGGACTACTAGTACGAAAATGATTCCTAAGGGATCTATAGAGATATGTAAAGACGTCAACTTGTAATTAGTTTTTCTTAAATACCTCCAGAACGCTGCTAGGTAGAAAAACGAAAATTGGTACGAATATTTATCTTCCAGGGATAAATCGATTCCATCCATTGCGAATTTCTAGTACCGGTCACAGGCGTCCGTTTTGGGTAGGGCAACGGTTATTTTATTTCATAACTTTTTTGTAGATAGATAGATAGATAGATAGATAGATAGATAGATAGATAGATAGATCTTTATTTGAAATATGAAAAACCTAATATACATAAATTTAAAACAAAAATTACAATATGAAGTTAAAGTTAAGTTAAGACATAAAATCATTGGTAATATAATATATAATAAAATTAAAAACATATACAGGGTGTTTCACCAACAATTGCCCATACAGCAACTGGAGAAACCCCAGCACAAAATACGAAGATCCAACCTGAAACACTTAAACAAAATGCGGCTCCTCACTGAATCACAGGGCGCTCCATCCAAAAATTAAAAAACTACCCTTGCTCAGCATTTCAAAACTATTCGACGTATCCCCTTCACACTCGGCAGGAAGTACAGGCGCTGCACAAACTACCAAACTATGTCAAACAAACGCTCCCGGCCACCACCACCACCAGAGGCGTACTACGGGGGAAAGTGAACGGTTGACCCTTTCCAAATTCCAAATTGTTGTTAACTTATAAGCATTTTTGTATTCTAGTACTAAAATGTACTCTTGATTTAAGTCGGTAGAACACACCGTTTTCTAGAAAAATCGATTTTAAAATTTTTCGTTTCTAGAATTTGAAAAAAATTGAAAACAACGGTGTATTTGACCAACTTAAAGCAAGAGTACCTTTTAATACCAGAATACCTTATTACTTTAATAATATAGGGTCAAAAATGCTTAACAATTAAAGACAAAATGTGATGCGGTAAAATAACCTTTGAAATACCCAAAACGGACGCATATGACAGGTACTATAAATTCGCAATTCATGAAATCGATTCATCTCGGAATATAAATAGACGTATGAATTTGTGTTTTTCTTAATAGTTATTTTTTAATTTTTTTTTGAATTCAAACACAAAAAATCATATCGATTTTTCTAGAAAACGGTGTATCCTATCAACTTAAAGCAATATATAAAGTACCTTTTAATACTAGAATACATCACAATTTAATAATCCAGAGTTAAAAATGCTCAAAAAATAAAGACAAAAAAGTTATGCGACAAAATAGCGGTTGTCCTACTCAAAACGGACGCCTATGATGGGTACTACAAATTCGCTATGATGGGTATACTAAATATGCGTACCAATTTTCGTTTTTCTAAATAGAAGTGTTCTGGAGGTATTTTAGAAAAACTTATTACCAGACGCCATCTTCAAATAGCTCTAGCTCCCTTAGGAAGCATTTTCGGACTAGTTGAATTGGGTTAAATTGTCTTAAAATTATCTGAGGAATCTCCTGTCTTCGTTTGTCGGTAGAGTTTCTGGACACCCTGTATAAGAGTTAATAAAAACATTCTAGTTTTGTGACTATAGTTCCATTTTATTTTATAGGTAATAATAAACTCTTTTTCTCAGTTCTTTATTTTTTTACTGCAGCAATCTAAATCGTTCTCTACGGATTTCCTTAAATATCGTGCAGTCTGCCAGAAGTTACGAAACGATTACTATACTAAGCAATCAGCCCTTTGAACGATTCCTGTTTGATCGAGATTTAATTTTTGGTAACGAGAATGGCGCATGTTGACAACGCTTTTTTGTAACTTCTCCCAAAACATGATACGACAAACTCGACGACAAGTGATACCCTTTTTTTCTTTGATGTGTGTAGTCGTCGAAAAGCAAAAAAGGGTTACGTTATGACCCGTGAACTTAGTTAGATGTTAGTAAATAGCGTAGGGGAGAGTCCGACAAAACCGGATACAAGTTGAAAAAATCGTCGTGTGTGAAATAAGTTTGGGAATAACTTTGTAGTATTATAGAAACTGGAAATAAATTTCTTTATATTTGGAACTTTATTATTTAAAAAAAATATATGTTTTTACTGCCCACGCGACCCTTGGTTTATCTTCTAATACCATACAGGGGTAGCCGATTTCTTATCCTTAGTCCACATCCAAACTTATCACTTCCCTCCTAATGTCCTGGATGGATTCACCAATAACGACGCTAGATTCAATAAAAAATTACGCTGTACTTAAACTACCGTGAAACGGTCTTGCACAACAATGCCGTTAACAGCTATGACGTCATTCGTATGATGCGTTTGACGGCATTTTCTTCGGCTGCCGTTCGTTTTCACTTGCAGTTCAGCATATATACACGTGGTGAGTTAATACACGAGTTGACGATTCTCTTATCTTATTTTATTATAGTGCCCGTCTCAGTATATAGTTACAAGCCTTATATTTGTACCTAATTGTTAATTATTGTTGGAATAATAACTTTAAATTTGGAAAACTTGAATGACTTAGGAGAGTGTCATTATAGGCCGTCCAGAACATGCTGTCAAGATTATGTCAATATGGCGGCTGGGATGTAAACATAAATATTATTCTATCCGGTTCTTAATAAATATTAAACATAAATATTATTCTTAATGTGTTTTAGATCATTTGAGTTGCGTTTTGCAATGTTAGTTTGCAATGATTTTACCTTGCAAGCATATTTTTGCATTGAGGGCACGGCATTTGCAATTAGATAAAATGATCATAAATCATAAATAGACAATGGACTATTATAAAAATATCCAACGAACATTAACGTGTTTGATTTAAGAAAACGAATCGACAGAATATGCGTTGCCAAGTAGACCTAATGACAATATGTGTATATAATTTACTACACAAGGGTATCGACCACCAAGTTCCTATGCACAAAGAAGAAAAAAATGTCTTTTGTTATGCAATGAACTAGCAGATTTAGCTGCACACCGTACGGGCATGTTATTTGAGCAAATCTTTAATATATTAAAAAATCTCAAAACATTGTGGGCCAATGATACAGCTCTACAGTTCTACTTACAGCTATAGATGTTACAGACGAAAATGACACGCAAGTTATTATTGACAGTAATGATGAAGTTTTATTTGAAAATGACACGCAAGTTATTATTGAAAGTAATGATGAAGTTGTATTTGAAAAAGACACGCAAGTTATTATTGAAAGTAATGATGAAGTTGTATTTGAAAGTGAAAATAAGCTGTGTGGTGAGGTGGTTCGTCAAGAGATAAGTAGGGTAAATAACGTGGAGGGGAATATACAAGAGTCAAGTCCAGAAAATAAACTTCCTATTACTCACCAAACTCTTCAAGTGAACGATGTGAAACGAGGACGCCCAAAAGGACAAGGCCTGACTACCAAAGAAAAAGAAAAGGAACCCCAAAACATTTCCAAATAAATCCAGGGTTCCATTCCAAATAAAGGATTAAATTTCTATAATTAATTTCTTTTCTTAGTTTACAACAGGTTTTACAATAAATAAAGACTAATTTAATTATATACATATTTATCATTAATCATTACCCATAATTAAAATTTAACAGTTCACTTTGTTTTCTTTTTCGCTAATAAGAAAATCTTCTAATATTAATAAATTCTTTATCAAAAATTGATACTAAGATGGCCAGCCTCCAAGCGAACGGCAGCCGAAGAAAATGCCGTCAAACGCATCATAAGACTGACATCATAGCTGTTAACGGCATTATAGTGCACAACCGTTTGACGGCAGTTTAAGTACAGCGAAAAAATTTTTTGGAAATGATTTTTATTAACGAACAGGAACTATGGTCGTCAGAAGAATAAGGAATTAAGGCATGAGACCTGCTACTTGGCACTCGGAAAAAATCATTATGCAAAAAACAATCCAAGACAGTTTAGGGATTTAGACGGAAAAAAGGATTTACGAAAAAAAAGGACTATGAGAATAGGAACGTGGAATATACAAGGAATCAGAACTAAACAAAATAAACTGAACGAAATACTCCCAGAAAGTGAAAGACTAGGCGCAGATATCACCTTATGTGAAATAAAAAAGAAAGGTAAATGAAAGGAAATTATAGGGAAATACACATAGGTACATATGTATTGGGGATCGTAAACAGAAAAGAACAGCCAAAGCAGTATCAATATTAATAAAAATAAACAAGAACATTATGTTATTAAAAAGAAGGATACATTAGGATGAACATAAAATAAAAATTCCATTTTTATTCAGTTGCAATGCGAAGGCAAAACAAAACAATCTCAATTTGAATTCCCTCTTGTCTTCTTCGTTTCAGCATCCATCTGGCTTGCAAATTTGTGTTTTTGCAAATAAACAAGTTTTATTGACAGTGGTAATATGAAAAAAGTCTACAAATACATAAGGTCCTCATTGACGTCTAAAGTTTCTATTCCTCTACTTCAAAAACCTAATCAGACTTTATGCTCTTCTGACAAAGATTCTTGTGAAACTCTATCTTTAGCATTTTCACAGGTTTTTACTAAAGAATCGAATGATGGTAATCTACCTCCTATTAGATGTAACCGTGTTGGTGCATCCTTACGGCAAGTCGAATTTACAGTGGATCATGTCAAACAACACTTAATGAAACTTCGCACATCCGCTTCACCTGGTTTAGATGGTTTAACACCAAAACTATTAAAAAGATGCGCAGACACACTTACAATACCTTTAACGTTAATTATGCAGACTTCTTTTATCCAGAATTCCTTACCCCCTAATTGGAAATTAGTATCGGTCAGTCCTATTTTTAAAAAAGGCAACAAACTCGATCCCAAAAATTATCGTCCGATTAGTTTACTACCAGTAGTTAGCAAAGTCATGGAAGCCATTATTTCCGAGGAGATGACTAAATTCCTTCTCCAAGAAAATGTTATTCCAACACAACAACATGGATTTGTTTCTGGTCGCTCTACTCTAACCAATCTCCTACATTGTGTTAACGACTGGACGTCATCTATTAACAGTTCACAGCCGGTCGACGTTGTTTATCTAGATTTTTATCTAAGCTCAGACTTCTACATAAGCTAGAACATTTCGGAGTTCGCCGTACTTTATTATGTTGGATTGATGATTTCCTGACAGATCGACATTACAAAGTTAGAGTTGGCGAATCTTTCTCACAGGACAGGTTAGTGGAAAGTGGAGTGCCGCAGGGTTCTGTCCTTGGACCTCTGCTTTTACGGTTTATACCAGCGATGTTCCTTCCTATGTTTCAAATAAAATATCGTTTTATGCTGATGACACAAAAATATATGCCAATCCTATCACAAACCAGTTAGCCCTCCAAAGAGACTTGGACTCTATTTTTACTTGGTGTTCCCAGTGGTTACTACCCTTAAACACAGAAAAATGTGTAGTGCTTAGAATTGGTAAAAACAATCCGCTTGTGCCGTACTTCGTTAACGGACAACCGTTAGATTCAGTGTTCTCGTATAACGACCTCGGTGTTATTGTAAACAGCAGCCTAACGTGGTCCGACCATATTCAGTCTATTTGTAAACGTGCGAACTCCAGACTATATCTTATTCGGAGATGTTTTTCGAGAGCTTCAATGCAGTCATTCTGTAAACTTAACACTATTTACATAAGACCGATTCTTGAATATGCTGGCCCAACGTGGTATCCTGATTTGGTTCGAGACAAAATTTTGTTGGAAAACGTCCAAAGAAAAACCACTCGAATTCCATTGGGACTGAGAAGACCTTCCTATGAAGAAAGGCTCAGTATGGCCCACCTAACTTCTTTTGGACTTCGCCTACAACGTGGCGACTTAATAACCACATTTAAAATATTAAAATTTAATTTCGGAAATCTCGACGAAATTTTTACAATCAATCAAGATGAACGCCTTAGAGGTCACCAATTTAAACTGAAAAAAGAGAACTTTTGTACGAGACCACGACAGAATTTTTTACCAAATAGAGTTTTCGATATTTGGAATAACCCGGATGATAACATTGTCTCAGCCCCCTCTACCAACACATTTAAAAACAGACTTGACAGTTTTCTATTATAGTTGAAATATTTTTTTATGTAAACCCAAACTGTATCTTTTTTTTTTTGTTTTTGTTTTTTTTTTATATTGTATTTACTAGTAGGTTACTTATGTAATTTCTTTGTTTTTGGGCATAATAGGGACTTGTCCCTCTGCCCTTGTTTATGTATAATAATAATAATAATAATAAATTGTAGAAGCCATGCAGGTGTTACCAAGGAAATGGACCAAAAAGTTTTCATTTAAAAATTTTTTATTTAGTAATATTTTTAATATTTTTCAATATTATTAATGTTGCTATTAGGATGAAAACTCTACCTTACCTTTCAGTTGCCAGATGACGTAAGTCACCTACTCCATACACGTCAGTTGCAATGTGGGGATAAGCTGTCATGGTTGGTCACTTCCAGTAGAGAGCAGCAGGCCTTCGCCTCTCCGAGGATGACTCCAATAAGAGTCGAAAATCGTCGATTCAGAGTGCTGGTCTGCTCTACCTATTCTAAATGAAAAATAAGATTGTTTTGCCTTCGCATTGCAACTGAATAAAAATGGAATTTTTATTTTAAATTAATATTTGTCTTTACTCCTTTGAGTAACTAGGTCCATTTTCTGTTGGAATTTACCAGCTGAATAGACGGGGTCGTGAATTGTAAGTTTTTGAGTTCCCTCTTGTCTTCTTCGTTTCAGCATCCATCTGGCTTGCAAATTATAGAAGCCATGGAGGTGTTACCAAGGAAATGTACCAAAAAGTTTTCATTAAAAAATCTTTTAGTAGTATTTTTAATATTTTTCAATATTATTAATGTTGCTATTAGCATGAAAACTTTACCTTACCTTAGGATGAACATATTTGGACAACCAATAATATTTGTTGGAGACAAGGCAAAAGGAAATTAGGTTTTCTACTAATTGGATATTTCAATACCCACATAGGAAACGAATACGAATATATAGTGGGACAAAACGGAGAAGACGAAATTAGAAACGACAATAAAAGTAGGATAATTGAAATAAATGTCGAGAATACGATTTGGCCGTAACCATCACAAGATTTCAGCATAAAAATATACAGACATATATATGCGAGGAACCTAGTGGAACCAAAGATCAATTATATTGATTTAGTAATAGTAAAAAAGCTAGCAAAACAACAATACAAGATGTAAGAGTATACAGACAAGCAGATTGTACAAGTAACCACCGATAAGTACTAGGGAAATTCAAATTTACCAGAAGACGACAAAAAGATAATATCCAAAGAGATGAGGAGATCCAAAAAATATTAAATACCAGGTATAAAGTGGAATTTCTACAACAATTAATACAGTCAACCCGCTTATTGGAATAGCTTTCGTGCCAAGAAAAAATATTCTTATACCCGGGATATTCTAATAACCGATCATTGGTGACTAGCCGTAATAAGTGTACCGAATATATATAAAAATAGTGTATAATATGTTAATATGTAATATGTATATGGTTTTAGGCCTCTTTATATCAATAATACAATAGCGTAACTTATTTATTAAAAAACCAAATTATATTGTCTTATATGTATGCATACAGTAATTAATATGAAATGTATGCAATATATAGATTAGGTAAATATTTTCGTATTAAAATATATAATATAAGAAAATTACTTATTTATTCTTGAAAAATGATCGGTAATTGTAGCTTGTTTTTTGTTACATAACATACTAGTCACTTGTTGATCTACATTAAAAAAATTTTACATTGGTTTGGCCATCCAGAAACCGTCTTATAACATTGTAATAAATTAGGATGGGCAAACTGTTTCTTAAAAATTTTATAACAAGCAAGTGGTTACCAATATGTATAGTTTGTCTACATATGAAATTATTTTATGACCTCTGAGTTTGTCGACGACCAATTTTAAATTGATACTTACAAAGTAATAAAATATGTATTACCCTAAAACAGCACTACACTACAGTCCTCGAGACTCTTGGCGAGAAAACATAATACCAGACAGAATTTAAATTTTTATTAAATTATAGGTCAAAATTTATTCATCGACCTGAAAAATATTCTTTTAAGCGGTATTAATTTAATAATACATATTCCAATAAACGGATAAATTTATTAAGGAGTCAGTGGAAACGTTTCGGGACCTCGAATTTATATTCCATAAGCCGGGATATTTCTATAACAATTACTCTAATAAGCGGGTCGACTATATTCGAACCCTATATCAGAATAGGCTATAGAATATGATAGGAATGAAAAAAGAATGAAGTCCCTGTCTTTAGGGACTATATAATATGGAAATGGAATATATGGAATATGTGATAGGGCATAGAATATATGATATGGAAATTGAATTGATGGAAGAATATGAGCTATGGTGACTCAAGATCAATATGAGTAAGATCGAATACTTATGTATTAGAACCGAGGTTTCAGATTTGAACTTAAGTTTAGAAGAGACTATTAAGAGTTTTAAGACTTTAACCTATTTAGGGTCAATGATAAGCCGAGATGGTACTTGTATGAAATATATAGAAATGAAGAGAGCACGGGAGAACAAGCCACGAAAGCACTCCATGGAGTGCACAACTTTCTAACCAAAGAAAACAGATCTTTCAGAGAATAGTGCTAAATTATTACCCTGTATGGAGCAGAAGTATGGCGAATGACGACAATAACAATACGAAATAAAATATGAACAAATGAACTAGACTTTATGAGAAGATGTCTACAAATAACCAGAGAGGATAGAATAAGAACAGAGGAGATATGAAACAGAATGAAAGTAGAATGTTCAATTACAAAAAAGTTGGAGAAGAGAACCCGGCAATGGTACTGGTATGTATACAGAATGACGGAGCACAGGTGGTCGAAAAGAATACTGGACTAGGACCTGCCGGAAAAAAGAAGGAGTGAGACAGGTCTATGAGATGGAAAACTTACATGGGAAATGTTATGATAGATAAAGACCTCAGAGATGGCGACTGAGTGAATAGAGTGCTATGGAGGACGAAATCGGCGAAATCATAATGGGAAAAGAAGAAGAAGAACAAGAAGAAGAAGAAGAAGAAGAAGAAGAAGAAGAAGTACAAATAAATAAATATTTTAGAATTTTTTTCTATAAAGAATATTCTGAAAAAAAAATGGAATACAAGTATGTTTTTTCACTGTGTAACTCTATTTGAATAAAAAAATCTGTTTGAACGATGTTGCAAACATTTATCATATTACGACATATTGAAAGCGGAGTCGCATATTAGTTGGTACTTGAGATTCTTCGCAAAAAAAAACAATAAAGGTTAAATCAGGGATTATGACTTTGGAATATATGATTGAAAAATGCAAATGCGAGAGTTATATGAAATGCGCAATGCAGATAACTTTAGGAGATTTAATGACTGCAGCAAAAATTATCACCAATAACTGGACTTCTGGATAAAAAATTGATATAAACACATAAAACTAATCCAAAGGCAATAGGAAAAAAATTGTTCTAAATTTGGTTTGTTTTCTAAGTATGTTGTATTTTATATATATATATATATATATATATATATATATATATATATATATATATATATATATATATATATATATATATATATATATATATATATATGGTTAATAATATGACGATATCTATATTTCAACTCAAAACGAAAACAAACTGTAGAGAGGAATAGAGCTACATTAGAACAGATACGTATGGCGTTTGTAGACCTTAGGAAAGCATACGATACCGTACCAAGGAAAGAACTATACAAAGCAGTGACAAAAATTAGATACTGTCTAACCTATCACAAGCAATCAGGAACGTATACAGGGAAAATGAAGTATATAGTAATAAGTGCGCAAATAACCAGCAAAATAACCCAAAATACGGAAAGCATAATACGTTGTGAAATAAAAAGAGATGAGACTAGCCGATATGTGAAATTAGCAATAGAAACCCATAAAGGGATACCTACCGTTAAGATATAGGCAAAATGCTGTCATTTCCAGAATTCATTTTTTTTCACGTTTTCTGTGATTAAAAAATAAGGTTTAGATGCATTAAAAACCTGGACTTACCCTTACCCCCGCCAAAAACGTCATATTTTTATTTGTTTTAGGCAATTATTTTTAAAATTTCAAAAAATGCACAGGCTTAGTTGATGCTTTGACAACATATACCACAGGCTGTGGGTGAAAATACGTGATATAATTCAGGAATTTTTGAAACCTATCAGGTGTTGTAAAGGACGATACCAGGAATAACTTCTACTAAAATGTAACCAAAAATATTGTGCGCTTTTTTTTAATTGCGATTTTTATTTGTTAAATTTGCAATTTTTATTGATTTTTAATTTTGTAGCTTAGGATATTGATTTTAGAGAAAAACTTTTAAATAGAAAGTTGTAGTAAATTAAAAAACCTACAATTTGAGCTATGGTAAGTTTAATTTCGTTAATTGGTTATTGCAAAACAGCCTGCGAAAAGTCCAAAATGGCCGTTTTTTACAATTGCATTATTTATTGTACAAATAATTTTTTTATTTTTTAAAGCTTTAAAATGAAGATCTTTCAATTCCAAACATAAAAAAAATTCTAAAGCCAGATTAACGAATTTGTTGCTTAGATATTATAAATTGTTTATCCCAAGAGGTAAAATGTCGAAGGCTATAACTTTTTGAAAAAAAAAATCGTAGAAAGGTGGTGAAACATCCAATCTCCTTCGAAAGAGTTATGTTTTCATATATATTCTGATGTAAATAAATGCGTAAAATATTTTTAAACCTCTAATTTTTGGATTTGAAAATAAGGTGGCAAATTTCGTTATAAACATTTAGAGCTGAAGCGGCCCTGTACATCCTATGAGTTTTTAACTTACATATTATTGTTGCTTAAGATGAAACGAAGGTTTATAAAAAAATAAAAAATTTCTACGACCAAATTTTGCAAATCGCCCGGCTCACTTCAAATCCGCGCGCTCGGAAAATTTTTACGTAACTTGTATTAAATGACAGAAAACAATTTAATAATATTACCATTATAATATACCATTTACCATTGTATTTGTTTTTCTTTATAAACTTTTATATGTGAAATCGAAAAAGAATAGTCACTACAAGAAGAAAAAGTTTTATGTATATTATAGTAAGAAGTAACATTATTATTATTATATTTATATAACAATGAAAAAATTAAAAATATAGTTATATATTTCATATATATGTATCATTTTTGTAATATTGTTTCTTCAGAAATGAAATTTCACATATAAAAGTTTATCAAGAAAAACAAATACAGTGGTAAATAGATTGTATATTATAACGGTAATATTATTAAATTGTTTTCTGTCAAAATTTAATACAAGTTACGTGAAAATTTTCCGACCGCGCGGATTTGAAGCGAGCCGGGCGATTTGCAAAATTCGGCCGCTCGCAAAAGCACCGATTTTAAAAATAATTTTTGAAGTTATACTTCTTTACGGGCGTAATGACGGTGAAATTTTATATGGGAAAACCTAGCGACCGGGCTCATGCGCATTATAACTTTGTTCTGATTGGATGTTCAAATGACATGACAAAAATTATCCAATATGGCAGCTGTGGCACAGCTGTGGGACTGTGCATGGTTTGGTTATAATGTATGCTTGTTGCGTTTTAAAATTTGTAGGAAGAGAAACAACAAACAAAAAGTTAGTTAATGGTTATACTGCCTTTTTAAATAGTTTTCATATTATATTTTTGGACTTACTTACATAGAAGAGATGATTGTTGCATGCCAATGTGAAAGCTCATCAAACTGTGCCTAGTATGAGTGCCGCAGATCTCGCTTATTCAAAGCTAAAGAATCTTTCACTGGTAAGTGTTTTATAAATAGTTGATCAAATTTTGTTATGATATTTGAACATAGCCACTTTGCACGACGCAAGTGATTGCGAAATTTATTAGTCGTTATACGGGCTCCGATACCTACCTTGAACCTACCAAAATACATAAGTAGTATGTAATACTTTTATTTACATAATTTGATTACCATCAAAATTTCTATCAATATTCAATATTCACCTAATATATTGTCTTCTTACTCTATGTTTTGTTGTATTTTTTCAATTCTAAATCATTTCAATTCAAAATCAAAATAATTTGATTTACATAAGTTAAAAATGTCAAAAGGTTAATCTGTTTAGTTAGACGATCTTCGCACATAATGACAAGCTGTCTCTGTGGCGAAGTTTTAATGCGGGTGAATCCCAATACAACGCAAATACCAGCCGCGTGGTAAGTTGGTTCGAATCCCAATAGAAACTTTTATTTTTTTATTTTTTTTTATGCATTTTATGATTGTAAGTATATTTATTATATAATTTTATTTTCAGAAAATACGTATTTAGTTAAAAAATTTTCCGACAATTAATGTTCAGAAATCATTTGTGGCATTTTTAATGTGTTTTTTGGCACTGTTTGAATAAAAATGTTTGAGAAGTAGTAAGTATAAATTAATTTAATATTTAAATAAAATATAAATAAAAAGTATATTAATTTCGTTTATAATCATATAATCATATAATAGAAGTATAACTTCTTACGTGCGTACAAAGTACACACACATTCTTTTTAATAATTAAATGTAATTACATTTTATAATAATTTTTATTTTAAGATAATATAAGTCTTTCTTTAGTCAATGACTGTAAAATAATTTCTTAATTGTTATAAATAAATGCACTACGACTTAAGAAAAAAAAAACAATTATCTCGGCTTCAGTTGGTTGTAGAAAATTTTTATTTTTTTACAAATCTTCGTTTTATCTTCAGCAATAATAATCTGTAAGTTAGAAACTCCTAGGATGTACAGGGCCGCTACAGCTCTAAATGTTTATAACGAAATTTGCCCCCTTATTTGCAAACCCAAAAATTATCTCGGCTTCAGTTGGTCGTAGAAATTGTTTATTCTTTTATAAATCTTTGTTTCATCTTTAGCAACAATAATTTGTAAGTTAAAAACTGATAGGATATACAGGGCCGCTTCAGCTCTAAATGTTTATAACGAAATTTGCCCCCTTATTTTCAAACCCAAAAATTAGAGGTTTAAAAATGTTTTACGCATTTATTTACATCAGAATATGAAAATATAAATCCTTCGAAGGAGATTGGATGTTTCACTAACTTTCTACGATTTTTTTTCAAAAAGTTATAGCCTTCGACATTTGACCTCTTGTGATAAACAATTTATAATATCTAAGCAACAAATTCGTTAATCTGGCTTTACAATTTTTTTTTATATTTGGAATTGAAAGATCTTCATTTTAAAGCTTTAAAAAATAAAAAAAAATATTTGTACAATAAATAATGCAATTGTAAAAAACGGCCATTTTGGACTTCTCGCAGGCTGTTTTGCAATAACCAATTAACGAAATTAAACTTACCATAGCTCAAATTGTAGGTTTTTTTAATTTACTATAACTTTGTGTTAAAAAGTTTTTCTCTAAAATCAATATCCTAAACTACAAAATTAAAAATCAATAAAAATTGCAAATTTAACAAATGAAAATCGCAATTAAAAAAAAGCGCACAATATTTTTGGTTACATTTTAGTAGAAGTTATTCCTGGTATCGTCCTTTACAACACCTGATAGGTTTCAAAAATTCCTGAATTATATCCTGAAATTGACCTATTTTTCATCCACAGCCTGGGGTAATATGTCTATTTTTTATAGACCCGTAGGTCGTGTGTACATGACCTCAAAATGCATTTTTTTTTTTAAATCGGTATATCTTTTTTTGGACATGGCTACAGGTCTAATTTCTTTGTATTATGTTTTATTAAAAACTATAATCCTAATTTTTTCAGAATTATCTGAAAGGTGCGCCATTTTGAAAAATCCGAAAAACCTGTTTTTAGGGGGTTTTCGGGATTGTCCCCAATTTATAGACTTTCAAAGAGATTAAATTCATTTTGTTTCGTTCTATATGATTAAAAATAAGCCTTAGCGCAATTTTAACCCACCACTCCCCTCATCTCCAAATACGTCATTTTTTCGTTTTAAGTTTTTTAGGGAGGATGCAATTATTTAAAAATTTCAAAAAATTTACACGCATAGTTGAGACATGTACAAAACAATTGCATTTTACACAACCCCAAAAAGCATTTTTATTATTTTTTTTTTGAAAATTGCATTTAACTTTTTTGGAGATGGCTGCAGATGATATTTTTTTGTATGGTGTGTATTTTATTAAAAACTATATTCCGAATCTTTACAGATTTTACGTATGGTGCGCCATCTTGAAAAATTCGAAAACACTGGTTTTAAAGAGGGTTTTTGAGAAGGGGGAGGAAAAGAAGTACTTTCCCTCCATAGGGACAAAAAGTACGACTTTGCTCCCTACAATCAGGTCAGGAAAAGTATACTTGCGATAGAGGTAGGTGGAAAAAAAAATATTCGAAATTTGGCTTGTTTTCTAAATATTTTGTAGGTATATTTTATATACATATGTTTAATAATATGACGATATCTATATTTCAATTCAAACCGAAAGCAACATGTACAGAAGAATAGAGCTACATAAGAACAGATACGTATGGCGTTTGTAGACTTTAGAAAAGCATACGATACAGGACCAAGGAAAGAACTATACAAAGCAGTTACAAAAATTAGACACTGTCTAACTTTACACAAGCAATCAGGAACATATACAAGGAAAATTAAGTATACTGTGATAAGTGCGCTAATAACCAGCAAAATAACCCAAAATGCGGAAAGCATAGTACGTTGTGAAATAAAAAGAGATGAGACTAGCAGATAATGTGAAATTAGCAATAGAAACCTATAAAGGGTACCTACCGCTAAGATAGGCAAAACGCCCTCATTCTCAGAATTCTTTATTTTTTTCATTTTTTTCACGTTTTCTGTGATTAAAAAATAAGGTTCAGCTGCATTATAAAGCCCCACTTACCCCAAAAACTTACCAAAAACATCATTTTTTTAGTTGTTTTAGGCAATTATTTTAAAAATTTCAAAAAATTCACAAAATACAAAATATGTCTATTTTTTACAGACCCGTAGGTCTATAAAAGGTCTTTCTTTGCAATCTGAATGTATTATTAAAACCTATAATCCTAATTTTTTCAGACTTTTCTGGAAGATGCTCCATTTTGAAAAATCAGAAAAACCTATTTTTAGGGGACTCTCCCCATTTTATAGATTTTCAAATAGATTAAATTCATTTTGTTTCGTTCTATATGATTAAAAATAAGCTTTATCGCAATTTAAACACCCCACTCCCCCCATGTTTCCAAAAACATCATTTTGTTGTTTTAATTTTTTTAGGTGGGATCCAATTATTTAAAAATTTAAAAAAATGTACACGCATATTTGAGACATTTACAGAACAATTGCATTTTCCTCAAAAAGCATTTTTATTTTTTTTTTTGAAAATTAATTTAACTTTTTTGGAGATGGCTGAAGATCTATATTTTTTTGTATCTTGTGTATTTTATTAAAAAGTATATTCCCAATCTTTTCAGATTTTCCGTAAGGTGCGTATTCTTGAAAAGTTCGAAAACACTGGTTTACAAGGGGGTTTTTCAGAATTTTTCCTATTTTATAGACTTCAGAATAGACCAATTCAAGGATTTTTTTATAGATTATATACAGTATGTCCCTGTAAGTTGTATCCATATGGAAAACTGTTTTATTACTTATTAGTTTTACGAAAAAAAGTTATTCTTTATAAAAAGCTCTGCATGGTCAGAAACCTAAGATTTAACCATCAAATATCAAATTTTTTGAATATTATACGAGGTATGTCAAAAAGTTTGAATTTCACTCAAGAGTAAAGTAGCTTTATTTTTCACAATATTGAAAATTGCTATTATGAAAAGTTGTTTGGAATTAAAAACTGTAATCTAGTATGTAATTACATCCTTCTAATTGAAATTTTTTTTTTGAAAAATTATGGATAACTAACATTATTTTCAGTTATTTTAATTCAGATAACTCTTTTATTATAAATTTTACGAAAAAAAGTGATTCTTAATAAAAGTTCTGCATGGTCTAAAATCTAAAATACAACCACCTTTTGTCAAATTTTATCAATTTTATACGAGGTATGTCAAAAAATATTAATTTCGCTCAAGAGTAAAATACGTTTATTTTTCACAATATCGAAAATTGTTATTATGAAAAGTTATTTAGAATTAAAAACTATGTTTCAGTATGTAATTATCTCCTTCTAATTGAAATATTCTGAACTATAAAGGTACTTTACTTTTGATCTAAATTTATCTTTTTTGACATACCTTGTATAAAATTGATAAAATTTAATATAAGATGGTTGTATTTTAAGTTTTAGACCATCCAGAACTTTTTATTAAGAATCACTTTTTTTCGTAAAATTTATAATAAAAGAGTTATCAGAATTGAAATAACTGAAAAAAATAATGATAATTATCCATAATTTCTCAAAAAAAGTTTTTTTCAATTAGAAGGATATAATTGCATATTAGAATATAGTTTTTAATTAAAAACAACTTTTCATTATAGCAATTTCCAATATTACGAAAAATAAAGCTACTTTACTCTTGAGTGAAATTGAAACTTTTTGACATACCTCGTATAATATTCAAAAAATTTGATATTTGATGGTTAAATCTTAGGTTTTGGACCATGCAGAGCTTTTTATAAAGAATAACTTTTTTTCGTAAAATTAATAATAAAAAAGTTTTCCATATGGATACAACTTACAGGGACATACTGTATAATTTAAACTATCTCAATTCTTTGGGATATCAAAGATGGAAGAAACACGTTCAAACCCCCAAAGGGGTGGGTGGATCTTAAGAACCCTAGAAAAATCGAGACCAAAATTCCATTTGATGGAAAGTACACATAACGTAAAAAGATTAGGTTATGAGATTTTTCCAGTATTTTCAAACCTGATTTTCTTTTTAATTTCCTGAGGACGATTTTCCGAAGTGGAAATCGAAACGTCAAATAATAGTTAATTAAGAAATATCATTTTTCTACAACCACTATTCAAAATGCATTTTTCTGCACAGTTTTATGTTAGGAAACTTGACATTTTCTTCATTATATATCTCTGATTAAAAATAAAATAAATCCAAAAGCATGCTACGAACAGCCGAAATGAAGACACTAAGAGGAATAGCAGGGAAGATAATAATAGATAGAATACGAAACAACATCATCAGGGAACAAAGTGGCGTGCAAGATGTGGGGCATGCAAAGACGAAGAGAACGGTTCAATCACGTAAAAAGATTGGAGGAGCACAGACCACCAAGAATTGTGCTAGAAAGAAAACCAGCAGGCAAGCGTCCACCGGAGAGACCACCGAAAGGATGGAGAGATAGCTGGCAGTCTACCTCTCAAGAAATACTTCAACGTCGGAATTAACAGATCGACAGATCTACAACAAGTATAAGAAAAAGAAGAAGAAGAAATTTTCTCACAGTATAAGACATATGACAGTGTGCAGAAAAGTGACGTTTCTGTGCCGGAAAGTTCTTTTCTGCACAGTAGACTACCTCATTCTAAGTATAGTATATTGTGCAACAAGTGCAGAAAGATACTAATTTCTCACGAGTTTGAAAAGTTGCGGTACGAGCGCAAGCGAGTGCCGCAATTCAAACGAGTGAGAAATTATCTTTCTGTACGTGTTTCACACTATACTTTTTCTACAAGCACAGTTTTTCCTAAAAATAAAAATCACAATTTCCAAACGACGATTAATTATTATAGGTACCTATGTGATAAATTTTAAACTGTATTTAATTAATACCTACTAATCAATTTAAATTCCTTATACCTAAATAAATTACACTGAAATCAGTTAAAAAATTAATGCACTGCCTTAATTTGTTTAAATTTAAACAATTATTACACATTATTGACATTATATGCAGTCACGGATTTACACAAAACCTACTTCATTCGACGTCTCTTGCACAGGTT
Organism: Diabrotica virgifera virgifera; assembly: GCF_917563875.1. NCBI lineage: Eukaryota > Metazoa > Arthropoda > Insecta > Coleoptera > Chrysomelidae > Diabrotica > Diabrotica virgifera. The sequence goes on from NC_065444.1 coordinate 40,035,838, forward strand.
GCTAAATCCTTATTGGTTATTTGATAATTATAAAATGTTTAATAAGAATAAAATTGTAAAATAAAACAGTTGTAACATCCATAATTTAGTTTCTATGCTATAGTTAAATATAATAATTGTCTTATAGGTTATATATTTGTCTAAAGTTTAACCACGGATGTAAACAGAATATAACGTTACTCAGAATGCGGTAGTCCACGAATGTAAACAGAATATAACGTTCCTCAGAATGAGGTAGTCAACTGTGCAGAAAAGAACTTTGCGGCACAGAAACGTCACTTTGCGGCACAGAAACGTCACTTTTCTGCACACTAATGTCAAATATCTTATACTGTGAGAAAATATCAAGTTTGCTAACATAAAACCGTGCAGAAAAGTGCACTTTGAATAGTGGTTGTAGAAAAACGTTATTATTCTGTTTACATCTTTGTTTAAAGTGTAGAAAAATATAACCTGTAAAACAATGGTTTGTTCTAGCATCAGTTTCAAACGGTTTGAAACCATCAGCGAATAGTCGACCAGCGCGAGTAGAGGGGATAGCACTGGTGACTGTAGGTATTATGATCCCTCACTGACCAACTGGTTGCTGGCGGTTTCTGACTAGTTTGACTGTTTTCTAGAACAAACCTAATTATTATACAATAGAGCCTCGATAATTCGGATTAATCGGGACCAAGGCCGATTCGGGTTATCGAAAATCCGGGTTAGCCGGAGAATATGGTAAAAATTAATAAAATACGGTATACTTACAGATAAATTCTGTTAGAATTGAAATAACATGAAATATAATATAAATATGCACAGTACCTACACATCTAAATTACTAAAAACACACAAACACAAACCTAAGCAAACGGAAGCGAACAATACAATACTATATTCATACAGTCACAATCAGAACGATGTTTTGTTATTATGTATTAAGAACATGTTATGTATTATTTTGATAAGAAATAAGCCACAATTAAATTGAAAAAATAATTTTATTAACATTTCGACGCCCGGAACGGGTGTCAATGTCAAAATACAAAATACGTACTGAAAATCAAAATGTTTATCTGATGAAAATCGGTCCGGGTTAGCCGGACTTCCGGGTTATCGGGGGCCGACTTATCGGGGTTCCACTGTACTAAATTATCGAACAGAAATTAAATTATGGATGTTACAACTGTTTTATTTTACAATTTTATTATTAATAAATTTTTTATAATTATCAATTAACCAATAAGGATTTAGCAACCTTAGCAACATACGTAGAATGAAGTAGGTTTGGTGTAAATCCGTGACTGCGTAAATATAATGTCCAATGTGACATTATTTTGTAATAATTAGTTAAAATGGTTTAAAATCAAACAAACTAATGTAGTGCATTAATTTTTTAACTGGTTTCTGTGTAATTTGTTTAGGTATAGTATTTTTACTACAAAAGCGATATTACGTAGGTCAAAATTTTTGACGTAAGAGAACTGTCAAAACATTAGAATGTGACTTTTCATTATTGCCATGTTTATTATAAACATGGCAATAATGAAAAGTCACATTCTAATGTTTTGACAGTTCTCTTACGTCAAAAATTTTGACCTACGTAATATCGCTTTTGTAGTAAAAATACTGTATAAGGAATTTAAATTGATTAGTATTAATTAAACACAATTTAAAATTTATAAATGAATAACCATTTTCAATTAGTCTTTTAGACTCTAGAATTAGACTTAGTCTTTTTTTTTAATTTATAATTTATTGTTATAATAAATCTTCGATTGGAAATTGTGATTTTAGTTTTAGCAAAATATGTGGTTGTAGAAAAAGTATAGTGTGTAACACGTACAGAAAGGTAATTTCTCACTCGTTTGAATTGTGTCAGTCGCTGGCGCTCGTACCGCAACTTTTCAAACTCGTGTGAAATTAGTACCTTTCTGCACTTGTTACACAATATATTATTTTCTACAACCACTATTCAAAATGCACTTTTGTGCACAGTTTTACAACTGTTTTATTTTACAATTTTATTCTTAATAAATATTTTTTAATTATCAATTAACCAATAAGGATTTAGCAACCTAAACAAGATACGTCTAATGAAGTAGGTTTGGTGGAACTCCGTGACTGCATAAATATAACGTCAAATGTGACATTATTTTTGTATTAATTATTTAAAATAGTTTTTCTACAACCGTGTTAAAAATGCAATTTTAGCACTCCATACGATCGTTAAAAATGTTACTTTAAGGCACTATTTAGTGCTTTAAAAATTTTATGGCACTGCAATTCGTATTGACCGTATAGACAATTTTGATGTAATGTCAAAAAAATATAAAAATGGAATGTCAGTCAAGTTCATGTAAAAGTTTTTGTAGATATTGTCCTGTAATTACGTTTGTAGCAAAAATATTGTATGATATGCGTGTTAAAAAGTACATTGACATTCCAATTTTATATTTTTTTTACAATACATCAAAATTGCATATGCGGTCAATACGAACTGCAGTGCCTTAAAATTTTTTTAAAGCACTGGTGCCTTAAAGTTGCATTTTTAACGCTCGTATGGAGTGCTAAAAATTGCATATTTAACACGGTTGTAGAAAAATGATTATTTTCTACAACAACAGTGTTGAAAATGCAATTTTTAGCACTTCATACGAGCGTTAAAAATGCTACTTTAAGGCACTAGTGCCTTAAAAATTTTATGGCACTGCAATTCGTATTGGCCGTATAGGCAGTTTTGATGTAATGTCAAAAAAAATATAAAAATGGAATGTCAGTCAAGTTAAATTAAAAGTTTTTGTAGATATTGTCCTGTAGTTACGTTTGTAGAAAAAATATTGTATGATATGCGTGTTAAAAAGTACATATTTAAGGCACTCATGTGAATTGCATATCTCGCTATCGCTCATTCTCCAAACTTTCACATGCGTGCCTTAAACGTGTACTTTTAACACGTATATCATAAATAACTATTAAATTCAAACAAATTACGGCAGTGCATTATTATTTTAACTGATTTCTGTGTAATTTGTTTAGGTATAATGAATTTAAATCGTTTAGTATTAATTAAATACATTTTAACAGAAAGGTCGGTCAGATTTAGATAACCTTTACTTAGATTACTATTTAGATAAGATATATTATGTTTTGTTTATATTATGTATAATTGTTTTGTTTGTATTATGTATATATTATGTACTACTTACTTTGTTCCTGGCGCATGGTCTTATCCTAAAGCCAATAAAAAAAAATACATTTTAAAGTTTATAGTTTTGTTATAATAAATCTTTGATTGGAAATTGTAATTTATAGTTTTAGCAAAATATGTGTTTGTAGAAAAAGTATAGTGTGTAACACGTACAGAAAGGTAATTTCTCACTCGTTTGAATTGCGTCAGTCGCTTGCGCTCATATCGCCCCTTTTCACACTCGTGAGAATTTAGTGCCTTTCTGCACTTGTTACACAATATATTATTTTATACAACCACTATTCAAAATGCATTTTTCTGCACAGTTTTATGTTAGCACACTTGATATTTTCTCACAGTATAAGATATTTGACATTAGTGTGCAGAAAAGTGACGTTTCTGTGCCGGAAAGTTCTTTTTTGCACAGTTGACTACCTCATTCTGAGTAACGTCATATTCTGTTTACATCCGTGGTTAAAGTTTAGACAAATATACAACCCATAAAACAATTATTATATTTAACTATAGAATAGAAATTAAATTATGGACGTTACAACTATTTTATTTTACAATTTTATTCTTAATAAATATTTTTTAATTTATCAATTAACCAATAAGGATTTAGCAACCTCAACAAGATACGTCAAATGAAGTAGGTTTGGTGGAACTCCGTGACTGCATAAATATAACGTCAAATGTGACATTATTTTTGTAATAATTATTTAAAATAGTTTAAATTAAAACAAATAAAGGCAGTACATTAATATTTTAACTGATTTCTGTGTAATTTGTTTAGGTATAATGAATTTAAATCGTTTAGTATTAATTAAATACATTTTAAAGTTTATAATTTATTATTATAATAAGTCTTTGTTTGGAAATTGTGATTTTTATTTTTAGCAAAAACTGTGGTTGTAGAAAAAGTATAGTGTGTAACACGTGCAGAAAGGTAATTTATCACTCGTTTGAATTGCGGCACTCAATTGCGCTCGTACCGCAACTTTTCAAACTCGTGAGAAATAAGTCCTTTCTGCACTTGTTGCACAATATACTATTTTATTACAGCAACAATTATTGTGGCGCATTCCCATACAAACATAATACTAAATTAAACATGCCACAAGAAAACAGATTCAGAACCTGGAAATTTAACAATCTAGAAATCTTAAACATCGTAAAATGGAGATTGATATATTCCCAAGACAATAAAGCTGGCGTTTTTAATTTTCTTCATGTAGTGAACATCATAATCCAACGCTTAACCCCATTAGGCAAAGTTCAGAGGCCTAATAAAATCTACGCCAAGTGTACTCTATAACTTGCTTTTCGTAGCAGGATTTATGTACCGATTACGAACTTTATTATTAAACATCCCTGAAGTAGCTGAGGTTCTAAAATCTCGGTGCGGAAGAGATAATACAAGTTTCATAAGCTCGAGTTACAAACGGTATGTGAAATATGTACATAAAGCTTTATACTACTTGTAGATAAAGCTCTGTGGTAAAGTGTACGATTGTAGAGGTGTATATTTTAAACAGACAGTCACAGATTTGTAGAAAAGCAGAAGATACACACATAGGAAAAGTCTAGGGTATTTTTATAACATAATAAAATTAATAAAAATAAACTTACGTGCATAGAAATCGGCCCACCTAAAAATTTGGTCATTTTTGAAGTCTCGTATTTCCTAAACTTGTTGGCCGATTTAAGTGATTTTTTTAGTATGTTATAGCCTTATTCTTCAACAATATCGGTGTTATAATATTATTGCTAAACAGGTAAGTGTTATTTTATACCGGGTGTAAAAATGATATTGTGTTTTTTACTCAAAGTTCGGAACACCCTGTGGAATATTCTAGCGTATATAAAATATTGAAATTAAAACTCAACTGTAGCCTTAGGCTTTCTTAACATTCTGCTTTTTGATTCATTCGCTTATGTTGGATAATAAAAAAGTTAGGTATTTTAACAACTAGCAACGTTCTTCATCAATACTGGGTGTTTCAAAATAAGTGCGACAAACTTTAAGGGGAAATTCTGCATGAAAAATAATGATTGTTTCATTTATAAACATATGTCCGCAAATGCTTCGTTTTCGAGATACGGGATGTTGAATTTTTTTTTACAAACTGACGATTTATTTACTGCTCTAAAACCGGTTGAGATATGCAAATGAAATTTGGTGGGTTTTAAGAGGTAGTTATTGCGCATATTTGACATACAATTAAGAATTTTATGTAGTAATGAAACACAGACTCACTCACAATCATTTAGTTATACTTTGACGACCGGTTTCGATCTCTACATTATACAGATCATCTTCAGGTCGGCGTTACAAGTAGTTAAATGATGCCGTTACAAGGGATGCGCTGCCACTTAGTTGTTATCATATTAATTCGTCCAACTTATGCCAATTGGTTTGCTGGGAGAGTTATATGGCAAACAGACATGTTACGCAGGTCAAAACAAAGTAAAATTTTTTGAATTTGGAATGGATCCTGAAGGAAAATGCGTGCTGTGAAACAGGTGATGACTTGTTAGAATGGAGAAAGACAATGCTCAAGTGGTTGTGTATTGAATGTAGCCAAGTATGAAAACTTTATTGTAGACACTTGTACAAATGTGATGGTCTTAGCTCGTAGATGTTTTACGATACGGGCAGAGGTCAAAGCATATGAAATGACAAATAGGAAATTATTTTAATAATTAGATTAAATTGAATTATGTCTTGTTCCCAGTCAAATGACTAAGGGATGTCATAAATTTTATAAACATTATGTCATAAGACATAATTCAATTTAATTTAATTATTAAAATAATTTCCTATTTGTCATTTCCTATGCTTTGACCTCTGCCCGTATCGTAAAACATCTACGAGCTAAGACCATCACATTTGTACAAGTGTCTACAATAAAGTTTTCATACTTGGCTACATTCAATACACAACCACTTGAGCATTGTCTTTCTCCATTCTAACAAGTCATCACCTGTTTCACAGCACGCATCTTCCTTCAGGATCCATTCCAAATTCAAAAAATTTTACTTTGTTTTGACCTGCGTAACATGTCTGTTTGCCGTATAACTCTCCCAGCAAACCAATTGGCATAAGTTGGACGAATTAATATGATAACAACTAAGTGGCAACGCATCCCTTGTAACGGCATCATTTAACTACTTGTAACGCCGACCTGAAGATGATCTGTATAATGTAGAGATCGAAACCGGTCGTCAAAGTATAATTAAATGATTGTGAGTAAGTCTGTGTTTCATTACTACATTTAATATGCACTCACATATGCAACCCATTCAATATTTAAGAATTTTATATTCACCATTGGCGTGCATACGGGTCATATTACCCGGTCATATTACCCGTATGCACGCCAATGGTGGATATAAAATTCTTAACTGTATGCCAAAAAATGCGTATTAATAACTTCTTAAAACCTACCCAATTTCATTTGTATATCTCATGCGGCTTTAGAGCAATAAATAAATCTTCAGATTGTACGAACAAATTCAACATCCCGTATTTCTGAAACGAAGCATTTGCGGACATATGTTTATAAATGACACGGTCATTATTTTTAATGCAGAATTACCCCTTAAAGTGTGTCGCACTTATTTAGAAACACCCTGTATTGATGAAGAACGTTGCTAGTTGTTAAAATACCTAACTTTTTTATTATCAAACATAAGCGAATGAATCAAAGAGCAAAATGTTAACAAAGCCTAAAGCTACAGTTGAGTTCTAATTTAAATATTTTATATATGCTAGATTATTCCGCAGGGTGTTCCGAACTTTGAGGAAAAAACACATTATCATTTTTACCCCCGGTATAAAAGAATGCTTACCTTTTTAACAATAGTATTATTACAGCGATATTGCTGAAGAATTAAGCTATAACATATTAAAAAATTTCTTAAATCGGCCTACAGGTTTAGGAAATACGAGACTTCAAAAATGACCAAATTTTTAGGTGGGCCGATTTCTATGCACGTAAGTTTATATTCATGTGGTTCTTTAATTTCAATTGAATTTGTAGAGTTGCCCATCCTGTAGATATTTGTGAGTTTAACAAAATGGCAAAAAGATAACGACTATTGGAAAAATTTTTAACAGGAGAGGAAAAAACTGTCTATAGAATAGGATAGAATAGAAATATGCTTTATTGTCACTGAAAATTATACAATTTTATGGACAAAGCTTAACATAGAGTCACAAAAAAGATATACATAACAATAACAAATACAATTTTATAAAATTAGATAAATCGTCAATAAAAAAAAATATAGACAAGTTAAAAAAGTGAAGTAAAAAAACAAAAACCAATATATTGCAAAATTACTATAAATTGCAAAATTGAACATACAACATAATATAATAAAACACAAACAAAGGAACTAATAAGTTTAAGCTGCTGTATGTGACACCCAAATATAAATAAATACACTTTAGTTACTTGTACATTACTGTGATTTCTTAGTTAGTCATTAAGAAACTCTTCTACTGAATAATATGGTCTTTCAGATAAATGAGCTTTTGTCATTTTACGGAACTTGAGAAAAGATGTTGCAGATTTGAGTTGTAAAGGGAGATGGTCGTATAGTTTTTTTGCGGAATATAGTATAGATTTCTTTACTAACTCAGAAGACGGGATCGGTAAATAGACATCAAAAGTTGAATTTCTGGTGGAGTAGTCATGATGAGGCCTTGCTGGAAAGACATGCATGTGTTTACGAATTAAGCCAACAGTTTCTAAAATATACAAAGATGGAAGGGTTAAAATTTCGTAATCTTTAAAGTAACTTCTGCAATGGTTTGTTCTTCTGAGGCCAAACAGGTATCGTATTGCTCTTTTTTGTAATTTGAAAATAACATCAAATTGGGCAGCTGTACTAGACCCCCAAAAAGGAAGACCATATCGAAGATGAGACTCGAATAAAGAAAAATATGTTATTTTAGAAGATGCTAAATTGAGTTCCTTCGAAACAGATCTTATGGCATAGCAGGCTGAGGCGAGTTTCTTACTTAACAAATCGATATGAAGGGACCATTTGAGGTTGTTGTCTAAAAGAATACCAAGAAATTTTACAGAATCAACAGTAGAGATCTGGCTGCTATTCACAAGCAGGGGTTGAAGAGCACCTTTATATGATAATGCTACCGTTTTATCCACGTTAAAGGAGAGTAAATTAGAGTCAGACCAGGTTTTTATCGTAAGAAGATCAGAAGTTATAGTTGCACGAAGAGTTGCAATATTTGAGTTGCTCCAAGTGATACTGGTATCATCAGCAAAAAGAAAAATTTTTCCATCGATTTTTAAATTAATGATGTAATTTATAAAGATAAGGAAAAGTAGAGGACCCAATATTGAACTTTGTGGTACTCCACATACAATGTTTTTGAGACTAGAGTCAGTATCATTTGCTCTAACCAGTTGTTTCCTATTACCTAAGTAAGATTTGAACCAATTTAAAGAAATACCTCTAATTCCATAAAAATTAAGTTTTTTAATCAAAATGTTGCGATTTACACAATCAAAAGCTTTGGAATAGTCACAGAAAACAGTGGCAGTATAAAGATTATTGTTTAATGCTTGGTAAACCTCGTGAAGTACAGAAAACATGGCATCAGCTGTACATTTATTAGTTAAGAAGCCGAACTGATTTTGTGATAAAATATTGTTATCAAAGAGAAACGACATAAGTCGAGTTTTTATGAGCCTCTCAATAATTTTGGAGAGTACCGGTAGTAGGGCAATAGGTCTATACTTGCAAGCATTAGATTTTTCGCCACCTTTCGCCATCTATCTACAAACGAGGTTCCTACAGCCTCTGCTGCTTCTCGTAATTCGACCGCCATCGTTTTCTGTCCATCCAATCGTCTCATTTGATGGCTCTATCTCTCGTTATGTGCTGTACATTTTTTTCCCCAGGCAACTGAAGGCCTTCCCATTTTTCTTCTTTATTGTGGTATTTAATGTAATTTGAAACTTCCTTGGCCATCTATCTTCATTCATTCGTTTCACGTGACCATACTACACTAGTTACCTCGCTTCAATTCTATCTACATTGGAATATACAGTATTTGTCCTCCTTCTAATATCTTCATTCCTGATGTGATCTTTTTTGGATATAGGTACCAAACGCTATCCTTAGATAATCAATTTCTTCTACTTCTATTATTTCTCTATCTTTGTTTAAATGTTGTATGTTTAAACGGGATAAAGCCACAATTGAGGGTAATGTGGTTTTTTAAAAGTAGGTAAAAGGTAAAAATATACGTCGTGATTTTTATTTTTAATGTAGATATTTTTTAGTGTAGCTTTGACGAAAAAAAAACAAAAATTTTGTAGTGATGTGTCATATGACCTATGATGTATATTATCAATCAAATGATAGCAGCGTTCAAACGGTTGATATAAATATAGCTCCTTGTTGAAAATAATGAATCTGGGGAAATATTTTGTCAAAAACTATTTGTGAAAGACGTAATGTAGGTCCAAACAAAAGTTAAGTGTTTTATGCATAGAGGTATATATTAACATAGAGGGAGCCTACCTTCCGCGCTTCCTGACGACAAGATCTCATGGAGTGGTTTGCTGCATCTCTTTCTAACACATTGTATCGAAAATCTATGATGACATTCAGTGTGAATATAGGCACGGCAAAGGAGGACAACTGTAGCAGCTTTACTATGCGTAAGAGTGGAACAGCACTAATCCAAATAAAAAAGATGGTGTCGTCACTTCGCTCTGAATGACACTCTCTCTATGCTAATATATAACTCTATGGTTTTATGTCGCATTGTTTGGGTTCAGTTACAACACACTGAAGTAGGCTCAATTAGAATGACAGCCTATAAATCTAACATTTTCTACTCAAATTCTGTTCTAAGCAGAAATTGGAAGACTTACTGAATGTGCTAAAAGAGCACATAATAACATAAAACCGAACAATTTTCACCCAGAGCGTATATTATAAATCAATATAATAACTAATAACAATAATAAATGAGCGGCTGTATGGCGACACTTATATGGCAATAAAATTAAATGTCTCATATTAGATTGTTTGTCAAAGTTGAAAACGGAGATTTTAATGTAAAGAAACCATTTGTATTATAAAATTAAAATTTTTCTTTATAACTAAATTTTTAAAAAGCATACATTATTCAAAATATGATGTAAATTATTGACAAAATGAAGTAAATTGGTGCCGTTTTGATTTTTATTATTTATATTAAATATAAACTTTATAGTTTTATACTGACTTTCTTTCCTTCCCTGATCTGGAGGTATATTCCTATCGTCATCTATTTCCATTTTGTGTTACACATTATATACCAGAAAATTAATTGTTCATATGACCCAGCTAATGTTAAAATCTACTTTTAATAATTCACACTGCTTAAATTGCTTTCGATGTACACTTTATTATTGTTAACACCGACAACTAAACTGTAACGAAAATGTGAAGAAAAACCCTTAAAATTAATATTTTCTTCAGAGAACTTCCAAATGTGACCCCCTCTGTGGCTCAGTGGTAAGAGCGCCTAACCTTTGGATCGAAAGTTCCGAATGGTAGTGAGTTCGAATCCCACCAGGGTCAGGAATTTTTTCATTTATTATAAATTAATAAATGAAAATAGTTTCTGTCCTTGTGGGATCGGTACTCACCGGAGGGACCGCAGACGTTCGGATACAATTAGCGTCTCTTTGCAAAGACAATTACGTCGACTTTGCAAAGTAACAAGACACTTACTCAACACACACACTACACATTACACCTGAGTTAGTGATAAGTTATACAATTACGTGACTAAAAGTTCTATTTCTAAACCAAGGTCATTTGACGTTTATTTGACACTCGAACTTATTGTTTCTATAAAAATTTTATCAAAAATAGTAAATAAATATTAGTAGACCAGTAAGGATCTGCGAAAAAACGTCTATTTTTGGATGTGAGAGGTGGCATTCGGATTTTTGCAGATAAAGTTAGGTGACACCTTCAGTAATAATGATTGACTTATGCTCCTTCTCAAATATGCCCGGAACATTAATAAAAAAATTAAAATATTTAAAAATTTCGAAAAACATCGATTTTTTTCTGCTTTCTTTGCTTATAACTTTAAAACGATTCGTTTTGGAACAAAGTCGTAGAGAAATAAAATAAAGATAATTGAATTTTGTATGATATACGACTGGTAAAAAATGTCTTAAGGTATTACCTTTTCTGAAATATAGCAATAAATACAAAATAAGGGGCAAAATAAGTCTGTTGTTATTCAATATTTTTTAACCACTTTGGTGGCACTTTGAACCTTAGTAATTCGCTTAGGAAATTATGTGTAATATACTTAAATTGTGCACCAAATTTCATTAAAATCGACCCAATAAATTTTGCATAATAAATTTGCAATCTAAATGTTTTTAAAAAAGTTCAAATTTTTTAAAATCTTTCTGAACAAAAAGTAGACCATTTAGAAGTTGGCTAATTTTTTTACATATAAAGAGGTGCTCTACCTATCTAATACACCTTACAGAATTAAAATCGGATTATTTAAGGGGCCTCAGCAATGTTTTAAATGTATAAACAATTTTTTGGCTTATAAAAAATAGCTTTGTTTAATAATAAAAAAAATTATTTTTTAGCAATGCAAATAATTAAAACCGGTATAATTTGACTTAAACTTTCAAATGCCGTCAGCAGAATTGCTATTTTATTTTTTTTAATCAAACTTTATTCGCGTTCAAAAATTGCAATTTCTCGATTTTTTGAAAGTTCCACCGCGTTTATCTCGAAAACTATGCATCCTACGAAAAAACTTGTACGAACATTTTTTGCTTAGAATTACCCAAGTAATACAAAAAAAATGTTTTATTTTGCGAAAAATCGATGTTATGTAATTCCTCAAGTTCTTTGTTTATAACAATGTTATCGACATCCGGATCAACTGTTACCCAAAAAATTCGTGCTATACGGGTCAAAATACATAAAAAAACTTGGGTAAGTCCATCTAAATAAGGGAGCCCGTAGCACCCCCTCCTGGCCACAGCACTAATTTGTTTATAAGCCAAAAAATTGTGTATAACTTTAAAACATTGCTGAGGCTGCTTAAATAATCCGATTTCAATTCTGTAAAGTGCGTTAGATAGGTGGAGTACTTCTTTATATGTAAAAAAATTGACAAATCTTTGTATGTTCTAGTTTTTGTTGTGCAAGATTTTAAAAAATTTTAATTTTTTAAAAAAACTTTAGATTGCAAAATTATTATGCAAAATCTAGTAAGTCAATTTTAATGAAATTTGGTGTACAGTTTTAGCACATTACAAAAATTTTCTAAGCGAATTAGGAAGGTTCCAAGTGTAACCTAAATGATGGAAAATCATTGAATAAAGACAGACTTGGTTTGCCCCCTTATTTTATATTTATTGCTATTTTGAAGCAAGGGTGATAAATTAAGACATTTTTAACCAATCGCATATGATAGAAAATTTAATTATCTTTGTTTTATTTCCATACGACTTTGTTCTAAATGAACAGTTTTTAAGTTATAAGCAAAAAAATTAGAAAAAAAAACGAAATTTTTTGAAATTTTTAAATATTTTATTTTTTTTATTAATGTTCCGGGAATATTTGAGAAGGAGCATAATTCAATTATTATTAACGAAGTTATCACCTAACTTCATCCGCAGAAATCTGAATGCCACCTCTCACATCCATCTAAAAACAGATCCTTACTGGTCTATAGATACACTAACGTCAAATATATCATATCCCTAATAGCACAAGGACGTCCAATGGACGTCCATTGGACGTCCTTCACGGACTTTAGGGACGTCCATTGGACGTCCGTTTTCGTCCGAGGAACGTCCTTTATACGTCCTATTTTGGTCCAAATATCGCGCTACCGAACGTCCATTGGACGTCCATCTAAGGTCCGAGGGGACGTATATTGGACCTTGATCGGACGTCCTAGGGGACGTAAATTGGACCTTAATCGGACGTAAATTGGACCTTAATCGGACATAAATTGGACCTTAATCGGACGTAAATTGGACCTTAATCGGACGTAAATTGGACCTTAATCGGACATAAATTGGACCTTAATCGGACGTAAATTGGACCTTAATCGGACGTAAATTGGACCTTAATAGGACGTAAATTGGACCTTAATGGGACGTAAATGGGACCTTAACCGGACGTAAATTGGACCTTAACCGGACGTAAATTGGACTTTAATAGGACGTAAATTGGACCTTAATCGGACGTAAATGGGACCTTAATCGGACGTAAATTGGACCTTAATCGGACGTAAATTGGACCTTAATCGGACGTAAATTGGACCTTAATCGGAGGTAAATTGGACCTTAATAGGACGTAAATTGGACCTTAATCGGACGTAAATGGGACCTTAATCGGACGTAAATTGGACCTTAATCGGAAGTAAATTGGACCTTAACCGGACGTTCTAGGGGACGTGAATTGGACCTTAACAGAACGTCCAATTTTGGTCCAAATGCCACGTTGCCAAACGCCCAATGGAGGTCCACTTAACATCCGAAGGGACGTTCGGTGGACGTCAATTGGGCCTTCATAGGACGTCCCAGTTTGGTCCAATGTCTTGCTGCCGAACATCCATCTAATGTCGTGGGAAATAAAAAATATATTTTTTAAGGAACTTATATTACATCTTATATTAAATTACAATTATTGGATATTACATTATTTACATTAAATTACAATACACTTCTCCAAGAAATTAACGCACCACCTTAAATATGGGGTATTTTTGATGTCTCGTATTTCCTAAACCTGTTGTTTCATCTAAGTGATTTTTTTATAATATTATAGCCTAGGCTATAGGTTACCTCCTTAAGCTTGTCATGCACAGGGAGCTATGCTGTAATATATGTACATTATATCATATCGCTCTCTATAGTAATGAGTGAGCCTGCAGACAGAAAACAAATGGTTCCATATGTGCAGGCTCACTCATTACTATAGAGTGCGATGTGATATAATATATATTACAGTATAGCTCCCCGTGCATGACAAGCATAAGGAGGTACTTAACCTATAGCCTAGGGCCTAGGCTAGAATATTATAAAAAAAATCACTTAGATGCAACAACAGGTTTAGGAAATTCGAGACATCATTTTAAGGTGGTGCGTAATCGGCTGTATATACAGGGTGTAACAAAAATACACGTCATAAATTAAATCACATATTCTGGGACCAAAAATAGTTTGAATGAACCTAACTTACCTTAGTACAAATATGCACATAAAAAAAGTTACAGCCCTTTGAAAATACAAAATGAAAATCGATTTTTTCGATTATATCGAAAACTATTAGCGATTTTTTATTGAAAATGGACATGTGGCAGTATTATGGCAGGAATATCTTAAAGAAAAATTATGGTGAAATTTGTGCACCCCATAAAAATTTTATGGGTGTTTTGATCCCTTAGATCCTCCCAAACTTTTGTGTATGTTCCAATTCAATTTTATTATTGTGGTAGGTACCATTAGTTAAATTCAATATTTTTGTTTCTTAGTATTTTTCAGATAAGGCAGTTTTTATCGAGTTGCGACTTCTTTTTTAACATGTCTACATAAAAATTTTATGGGGGTTTTGTTCCTTTAAACCCCCCAAATGTTTGTGTACGTTCCAATTAAACTATTACTGAGGTACCATTAGTTAAACAGAATGTTTTTAAAACTTTTTTGACTCTTTGTATTTTTTCGATAAGGCACATTTTATCGAGATCTGGCTTCTTTTTTAATATGGTTCAAAATATCCCTAAAAATGTAAAGCATAAATAAGTCTGCATATTATTACCAAGTCTCCATAATCGTACTTAACCATATACAAATATGTGGTGGATTTGACAAATATTCAAAATATTTCGATAAAAATTGACTTTTCGAAAAAGCAATAAGAGGCAAAAAAGTTTTTAAAACGTGTTTAAATGGTACTACAATAATAATTAAATTGAAACGTGCACAAAAGTTTGGGGGGGTTTAAAGGAACAAAACCCCCATAAAATTTTTATGGGGTGTCCAAATTTTACTATAGTTTTTTCGTAAGATACTGCTGCCATAATAATGCCACATGTCCATTTTCAATAAAAAATCTCTAATAGTTTTCGATATATTGGAAAAAATCACTTCATCTTGTAACTTCAAATGAATGATAAAGGCACAGAGACTTAGATGGCGAGGTCACATTGAAAGGATGCCAAACACGAGGACTCCAAAAATGGTACTAAACTACACTACAGCTTCAAGAAAAAGAAGAGGAAGGCCGAAAAATAGATGGAAGCAAGAGGTCGAAAAAGATTTGGAAAGAATGGTGCTACAGGGTCAGAAAAGAAAAATGAATAACAGGAAGGAATGGAGAAAAATCACATATCAAGCCAGAGAAGATCTCAGTACATAAAGAAACGTGAAAATGAAGAAAAAAAACAAACTTTTCAAGCCATGGGCCTCTAAGACCCTTGGTGCTATTATATATATATATATATATATATATATATATATATATATATATATATATATATATATAATATA
Source organism: Diabrotica virgifera virgifera (assembly GCF_917563875.1). NCBI lineage: Eukaryota > Metazoa > Arthropoda > Insecta > Coleoptera > Chrysomelidae > Diabrotica > Diabrotica virgifera. The sequence goes on from NC_065444.1 coordinate 40,051,591, forward strand.
TAATATATAATATATATATATATATATATAACTTCAAAGGGCTGTAACTTTTCTTGTGTGCACATTTGTACTAAGGTAAGTTAGGTCCAATCAAACTATTTTTGGTCCCAGAATATGTGATTAAATTTATGACCTGTATTTTTGTTACACCCTGTATATATCTACATACTTCGTCTAATTTACTAACTGTTGCGCGTCATCCGCGTCGTAGCCTGTGAGGTTGCATGATACCAACACGAAATATTTAGGCGGTAGGTGTGTTCTTTTTTAGAATCACTTTGCCGAGTACACTGGAATTACAGCCACTAGACATATTTTATTATATACGCGTAGAAATAATATTTGAAGATTTCTATTAATGTTAACCTAAAGAAATACACAATAATATGTTTCATTTAATTTGTATAAATGGATTATAAAGCGTTTTTATGAAGCAGATTTGTTCGGATCACACTGTAACTGTAATCGAACGAAGGTGACATTTTAGAATAAATTGGTAACATTTATTTGACAGTTACGGTGATGACACTTCATATTTGTTTATATTCTTTACTATAAGTATCTGTTTTATTTATTATATTTACTGTTTTTATTATTTACTTTACTATAAAAAGATCCTCTACTATAAAAATATTTTCACCTAATTTTATAACGACTTGGAATAATCGAGGTATCTGACAACTTTTTTAGTTGTTATTGTAGACATACTTATACAAAGAAACCTACCGGCTTTTTGCCAAGAGTTCGGAGCCGTTTTTTAATTATTAACAATGCAGTGCAAAAACTCTTGCACTGCAAATCTTAAAAGATTATAATTTAATTCTTGTTCTCTATTTCTTAAGTTTTTACTTATTTACATTGAATATTAATTTGTTTTGTTGTATAATCCACGTTTACAATAATTATGTGACATATTTGATTTAAAATGGATTCAGGATCTTTTTATACTTTGGCAACTATGTCAACTTAGATCTCTGGCGTAGATAATGACGTGCAACAGTAAGTAAATTAGATGGACTGTAGGTTATATTTGGTTCTTGGGACATCAAAGTATATTTTTTAGACATTCTTAGTCACTGATGTGACATACCTCCGATTTGTTTTTTCATGAGTTTTGTAAGAGAGACTAAAAACTTTTTTTATAGTCACCTCCTGTTTTCATATATTTTTTGACATGTTTTGTAGTAAATTCAACTATCTATTTACTACAAAACATGTCAAAATTTACATGTGAACGCAGATGATCCTAAAAATGGTTTTTCGTCTCCTACAAAATTCATGAAAAAGCAGATAGGAGAATTATTGTACATTACAATTCTCTGATGTTTGGGAAAAAGGGCTTAAGTCAGAATTGCACATCGATAATGTTTTGATGATTTCTACAGTACTGTAGTAGATTCTACTGTACATACAGTTTACATCTACAACAGTTTTTTTCTGGTCCAGAAATCATCAAAACATTATCAATGTGCAGTTCTGACTTAAGTCCTTTTTGCCAAACATAAAAAAACAATCTGGTCATAACTGACCAATGAGCAATTTTAATTTAACCTAAATTACTACTGTTTCTTAAAATGAAGAGCTTACCCCATAGCGTCTCTTATCTAATCTAACAAGATCGTGCACTATTCTAACATACACAGGCACAGCACACAAGCACTATGCTCCGTTTTTCACTATCACCTATCACTCAAACTAGTTCAAAAGGATTTGTCCTCTTCAATCTTCTAGTTTGCCCAGTAGTATCGAGGAGCTGGATTTCCTCGATATTCTTGAACTTATGAAGTTGATGCTCGTGACCCTGCTATCTTCTTGATATTTGTTGATAAAGTAATAACTTATTATGCATGGACAATGTGGACTTTCTTCCAACTAGCCAATACACTTTTTATATCTCTCTTTTGCCTTTCATAGCCACAAGGCTATACATTTCCTTCTTGGTTTTTTTTTTGTAGGCCACTTTCAGCTGATTCTAAAAAAAATTAAAATGAACGGTAATTTTTCTATTCTTTACAATTAAAAATCAAAAGAAATAGGTACCTATTTACAGGTAATAATATGCATGTATAAATGATTCGTTTCATAAAGAATAAAGAAAATTGAAAACGGATTTTATAATACTTACAAAATTGTTTAAACAAGAGATCTAGCCAGAGCCCAGAGCAAAAACTAGCAGACACTACAGCAAAAAAGCCACTAATTTCCATTTCCCACACCCCCTTATCGATGCATTTTTTTCCAATCAAAATTTTTACTTTTTTACTAAATTTTTAGGTTATCGTTATCGGTTATGTTATGAAAATGAAATGTGATGACCAATGACCACGAGACGCTACATAGATACTCGCGCGGCAAATTTGAAAATGAACGCAAATTGAACAGTACAATAAATGGCCTCTCTTAAAATCTTGTAATGGAAAATTTTACCCCTCCAGGAAGACATTGTACTATGTTCATAGAATATCTTGTGGTAACTTTCCACCCATAATTTAATCAGATAGATGTTCACGGAATAGAACGGTAGTACCTACATTCCTGGAATGTTTTGTGTTGTTAGGATTAAACTTTTATTTTATTTATTCTTGAATATTTCCTATTGTTAAACATTGTAACCAATAATTTACAAATAAGATTTTCATTACATTACATAAAATCAAAAACATTTTTTGGATATTAAACTATATAGTTTGTTTATAATTGTAATAATTGTATATACAATTTTGAATTAAGATTTAATCTTTTCGATTTAAACTACAGTAAAACCTGTGTTACCGGTCCCCTGCAAACACCGGCCACCTGTACCTACTAACGGTCAGTTTAAAAATTCCCCAAACCAATTACAGTAAAACCTGTCAGTAACGGCCACTAAAAATGAAAAAGCTATTGGCCGATATAGAAAGGTGACCGGTATTGCCAGTTTTTGTAGTCTAGATATAATTGGTTTGGGGAATATTTAAACTGGCCGTTAGTACAGGGGGCCGATTTTATCAGGTGGCCAGTAACACAAGTTTTACTGTATATCTAGACTACAAAAACTGGCAATAACGGCCACCTTTCTATATCGGCCAATAGTTCTTTCATTTTAGTGGCCGTTACTGACAGGTTTGACTGTATTTCATTAACGTAAAGTTAACGCGTAAGTTAATATTTTATTGAATTATTTTGCTATTTGATCCCGTAATTGGTATAATGTGTCCAATATAATATATACGCGTTCATAAAACGTCCGTATTTCGTCCAGTATGGACGTCCAAAGGACGTTCAACGTCGGACGTCCAAAGGACGTCCATATTTATTCCGTCCGAAGGACGTCCAACGTCGGACGTCCAAAGGACGTCCATATTTATTCCTTCCGAAGGACGTCCAAAATGGGACGTCCAAATGACATCCGTTTATAGTCCATGGACGTAAGGACCAAAAATGGACCTATTTTGGACGTCCAAAGGACGTCGTGTGCTATTAGGGATGTGTATCATATGTTTAACGTCAAATTGTGTTCGCCAAAGATTTCATGCGACTAAACTATGTGTCGCATCAGTCATGCACGGAGCGAATAAAGTGATTGATTTATTTAAATATTATCACCAATCATCTTGCAAGTAAAAATATTTGGAAAGCGGGGTCCAGGAACAAGATGAACATCCTGGTTGAAGAATAAGATAAAGATTGCAATAATGATCGTCAACATTCGTGAAGGATAGGCACACCAAAAAGTAGATCACTAATGTTACTGGCCATCTTCCTCCAAATTGTACGCTGAACATATTTGTTATATTATTCTTAGCCCATCATCAGGGTATGACTATGGGGACCCCTATTTTAGGTGGGTAAATAAGAGGACTGAATGTTTTTAATAAAAATTTTAATAGTTTTCAGTTAAGTTCAAAGATGATAATAATATCTATGTCAAGGAGATAAATAAATTACGTAGAACTTAATAACCATTATTTATTTGTTACTCATATTTGTATTTATTCGAATTAATGTTTTGTGCAAATTATGGCAATAGCATGTTGTTTAAATGCGGCGTTCTCTTACACAACGCAATTGAGATTCACATATTTAACAATTTACGGATTAAATCCTTAAAGCACAGGAGCATGCTATTCCACAACGCAGTAACAATGCAACATTATTTCGCTGATGAAAATGTATTGTTGGCAAATATTGCTATGTCTCATAATATATGTAATAGATAAATAGATCTCATAAATATATGTAGAGTAGATCTCTCAGCCTGCTAGGCCAGGGTAATAAGACAAAAATATACCCTTGACACTTTAACAGCCAGGGTACTGGAGCATTTTTTCGACAAGTAATACCTATAAGAACAAATAATTTGTATTATTGTAACTATTTCCTGCGTAGGATCTGGCGGCCATTATTATTTATAAACAATTTAGTGTCAAAAAACGGCCCTTTTCCTTTTTTTTTCAAATCAATGGAAAACATTAGGACGATTAGGAATTATTGAGCTTGAAAAACCGTTTTCCCATAGGAAATATATTTGATTAAACTTTTTTCGAAGTTTAGTTTTTCAGTTTTTCTGCTATACTGAGCCGTGTGTATATCTCATCCTAACCGCTTAAGAACCATTCGAAAGCTTAACTCAACTTTATTGATTTTGTGTATTTGTGGTTTTCCCGTCTCTCCTTGAACCTAAGATATATACCCCTAAAAAATATACCGTTTTGTACCTACCGAGTCCTATACTTGGCTTATGGGTGGTCGAAAGTCACAAACTACGCCGGTTCTGAATCTGTTCTGACCCCCTCTTTAAACAAAGAAAAAAAATCAGATCGGTGTAACTTTTCCACATACATACACACATACAAACATTTTACCCTTTTTAAATAGAAATTGAATAAAATATGATCAAAGATAATGCAGCTATCAGAAGCCGCAAAGGTCGGACTTAAATTTTCCAAATTTTTGGGAGTTTTGGGGACGAGAACGAAAAACAGACCCTAAATGGAAACTGCCGTAAAATTTACACCCTTGGACGAAAATGGACGTTTGTCACATGGATACGCGAGTCTTTTCCTATGCTTTAAGATGGGATTTGGCCCAATTTTCAATTCAGTCAGATTGAGAAAATCGAAAATTTTTCTGGGATATATCTATAAGCCATTAATGCGGTACTCAGTCAAAGGCTTTTTTGTAGTCAATAATGGCAGTAAAGAGGTTCCTTTTTTTGGTGAATTTCTGGTGAGGAATGACTGAGTCGATGATAAGTTGTTCTTTGCAACCCATGGAACCCTTAGCGCATCCTTTCTGTTGAGGCTCTATAATATTGTATAGAGCACAGTGTTGGTAGATAAGCCAGGCTACACACTACGTGACCAATTTATACAAAGTTGGAAGGCAAGTAATTGGGCGGTACTTGGCTGGATCTTGGGTGTTATTTTTATCCTTCGGTATTAAATAAGTGGTTCCCTGAGTTAGAAATGATGGTATTTCCTGGGAATTAGAAATAATATGATTAATTAATGTTGATAAGCACTCACGAATACTCCAAAACTTCTTAAGCCAGAAGCTTTGAACTCCATCTGGTCCAAGAGATTTCCAGTTATGAAGCTCTTTGATGATATTTAAAACCTCTTCAGTAGTGAATGGTTCGTAGACAGTAGTAACGTATTGGTGACAGTTATGCGTCGTATCTTCTATCCATCCAGAGCAGCGGGCGTGGAAAGTTGATTTCCCTAAGACTCATGAATTTTTACTTGGCGTGGGTAAGACTTGTCGATACTATCTACGGTGGTAGTGATTTTTCGATAGAAGGCCTGCTCAGCTCAAAAAGCGGATTGTTACATTTTCGGTTATTACTAACTTTGTACCTCCTTGGTCGTCCTGAATAAATAGACAGTTTTTATTTTAATGTATCCAGACACTGTTGGGCTGTGTTATTTTCTGGATCACATCTCGAGTGTCTTTGTCTTGCAGTATTCAACATTATTTCTTCAGCTCTCCTAATGACTTTTCTACTTGTTATTCCTCGTATATATTCTGTAACTTGACCAATATCCCTACGCAGTAATTCAATCTTCCCGAGCAGTCCATTTTCCCAGGGTGCAATTCTGTTACCAGTCCTTCTGTTATTAGTACCCTGTCGGCGTCGTGTTCTGATCTTAAAGCCCATTACATTAGCAATAATTGCTGTTGCTGCGCAGTAGAAACACAAATATTTTAATGTGTGAGCTTCTACGACATAATTGGGTAGTACTTCAGTGTTCACAATTTGTAACAGCGCACCTATACTAAATTTACAGTTAAGATGCAGTAGAAATAAACAAACCAAGATACGTTAAATTCTACTAGAACCACTACTGAATCATAATTTGCAATTTATATGCATTATAAATCCCAAATCATGATTTCCAAAGTTTATATATATTGTAAATTATGATTCGGGGGTGCTCCTAGTAGCATTTAACGTCTTGGTTTGTCTATTTCTACTGCATCTTGAATGTAAATTTAGTATAGTTTTTTACAACAGTTTATTCTTGGTAGCGGTAATTTGCTAAGTGAATTTGTTCCATTAAACTCTTGTACGGCACGAGCCATTTCGTTTACTAGACTATCACGCAACTCGTTATTTTCCTGCTAGGTATTATGAGGTTGACTTTCTGGTATGGGAAACTCAGGAATCTGCTCCTCGCGGATTTCATTAGAGACTTAATCTAAAACTAGCCCTTGGTTAATAATTTCCCGTTCGGCTTCGCTTTTGATCGTAATGCGTATAGTCTCTGGGATAAGGTTATTTCTTATGATTATCCGGTATTGATCTGATACTCTTTGCTCCGATACTCGAGTATCTGGGTACTCCCTGCAAAATTCGGCATACAGCTGTTGTCGGTAGCCGATCGTTTCTTGACCGAGGTTTGTCACCTTAGAGCGCGTTCATAGTGCACGCTGGTTTCTGAGTCATACAACCAGTGCTGAGTCGAAGTGCGAATTATCATGCGTATTTTTAGTTGTCAGCGTTCTGGTGCACTTTGGAAAGGCCCATTTAACACTAGAAAGTCAGGCTTAGCTTACCTACCTAGATAGCCGTAAGGGATCATTTTGGCCCCACGTTCTTTAATCAATTAAAACCCAGTTTAAAGAATTTAAATCTACTCTAGACGATATAATCAGATTTTATTTTTTACTTTCATTATTTAACACATTCGCTGCTTATCAAAAACATACGGAACACCATACAGTTTGCAGTTTTTGATATTTGCCACACATTGCCTTGTTACAGCCGCGGCAATGATTGGAAGTATGATTTCCTTTACAAAATATTTTCAACTGACATTTTTGTCGTTTTTGGATAGTAACAGTGATAGTTGTTGGTAGACCTGGTGTTGCTAGGCGTAGTTCCAGGTTTCGGGAGGCAAGGTAGGGGGCCCATAATTCTTCACACAGCCGAAGAATAAACTTACAAAGACTGAGTCTACTTACAGTTGTTTCTTTATAAATAATCCATGCATTTATTGCTTCCAGGTTAAGAGTATTACAAAGCACGTACATAGGCCATCGTCTTGAAGCTATTTAGTAGTATAAAGACGCGTCATTTGGTCCTCTACACCCACAATTGTATCTTTGTGTTCACTTGTGTTCACCAACAATTTTATATTTAATACGTAGATGATCAGTACTAACTGTACCAGGGTAACCATTTACAATACTACTACTACTAACGGTTTACAGAATTCTCCGACGCCTTTCGACTCCTAACCGCCATTCTTCTCTGTTTAACCATAGACCTGGAGGGATTTCTCTTTCCTCTAGTCCTTTTTAAATTTCCTCCATCCAGCTTCTTGTCGGTCTTCCTCTTTTTCTTCTCCCTTGTGATGTCCATGCCAAAATCTGTTTAGGGATCCTGTCATCTGGCATTCTCTGTACATGGCCGTACCATACCAGTTGTTTTGTTTTTATGTCATCCATTATTGTATGTGTTACTCCCATCATTTCTCGTATTCTCTCGTTCGGTGTCCGATCTCTTCTTGATTTGCCTGCTGCTCTTCTCCAGAAGTCTATTTCTGTTACTAGTTACATCTTCTGCGCTCTTTGTTTCAGTGGCCATTTACAATAAACATACATAAATATAATTTTACCCATCCGACAGGAATTTGAAATAAAGGCTGGTCACAGGAGTCTTCCTCTCTTGTACTAAACTGGACATTTGAGCAAGACTGACCTTGGCAGTTGGTACACGCTAGATAACACAGCAACCCGACTTTTTACATCCACATGTGGCACTATAACCTTTGTTGCAATTGCAAAAAATAGTGTTAATGAGTTTTTATGGAGCAGGTGGGAGTAACGTTTTAATCGGTTTCAGAATATTATCTATTAATTTCCAACCCCAGTCTTCTGGATTCAGTTCATTGCCTAGCCATGTTTGAACTTGATAAAATATACTCGATACAAATGTTGAAAAGCAGATGCTGATGATGGAGGAAGACATGATAGTTGTACTTGTTTCTTGTTTAGCGTACTTTTTACAAAAGTAAAGTATCGGTATTTATCAAGACAACTAATTTTTTTGGAGCTCCATAAACCGCAAGAAGAAAGCGATTTCCTTCCGTAATTATTGTTTGCGGTGTGAAATCAAGTTCTGTAAAAAATTTACAGCAGTCAGTCAAATCTTTTTTTTTGAATAATTTAAGTACTGACGTTTTGCCCCTTCTGTACATTGCTGACGTAGTGTCGCAGCCAGTTATCGCATGTAAAAATAAAATGTACTTTTGGCATTTGGGATAAGCCGATAAACTTTTAGAAGAATATATCTCTGTTCGCTGTTGAGCCCTTCCAGGTTTCAGAAAATAAGTAACATTATCTACTGGAGCCCTTTCAGTAAGCAGTACTAAGTACTAACAAATCAACATCTTCACCAACTACAATTGTTGTGTTTGTTGCCTTAAATTTTTTAATTGCTGTCTCAATTATAAGGACCTTTGCGTCATTTTTAGCTTGTTTCACTTCAATATTCGCAGCTGTTAATTTGTCAGTTAACATGGAAATGAAACGAGATTTATTATTAATGTTAGCGAAAAACTATAGTTGATTCGCTGAAACTCTTATATTTTCATCAAAGATAATCTCGAAACCCGATGATGTTTTTGTAGTTCAACGACGTTGTTCTGCAGCTTTAATATTCTTTATCGAGTCACTGTAGCCCTCAAATACCACTGTCACTGTAAGCCCGTATTATCTGCTAAATGGTAGACGCTTGTAATAAGTACTTATATTCACTTGAACTGAACATTTAGCACTAAAAGAAACAGATAATATGAACAAGACCTACGGACAATACTGTAGCCATTGTTTACAATAGACAGTCTGCTCTTTTTTAAACTATAGCTATAGCCAAATGTTCTTCAAGGCCACGTGGATAGAGGAAATTTAGTTTGGGACTGATTATCTTTTGAAGGAATATTTTCAGAATAGTATAATATATTATATAAAAGAGACACAAATAGGCATTTATACTTGTTTTTAGTGCCACATTATGTATACAGGGTGTAACAAAAATGCAGATCATAAATAAAATCACCTATTCTGGGACCAAAAATAGTTCGATAGAACCTAACTTACCTTAGTACAAATGTGCACATAAAAGAAGTTACAGCCCTTTGAAGTTACAAAATGAAAATCGATTTTTTTCAATATATCGAAAAGTATTAGATATCTTTTATTTAAAATAGACCTGTGGCATTCTTATGGTGGATTCGGTCGCTGACCAGCGAATAGAACACACGTGTTTAGCTCGTATCTTAACTCGATTCTCGGGCAGATATAGCAATAAAACAATTGTGTTATACAAAAGTGCAGTGTAACTATAAACCAATATATGTAGGTACATAAATAAACAACCTAATTAGTTAACTAATTATACAGTGAAAAAATCGGAAAAAAGTAATTCCAACGATAAGGAATTAAATTCTTGTGTAAAGCGATAAAAACTTGTGTGATATCGAATATAAACAAAGCAGGTTTTTGCAGTAGGTGGAAACAAAACAATATTGTGAATGGTGTATTTCTACAGGAAAATAAAGCATATTAATAAACAGAATCAGCTGTAAGTAGAAAACTTTATTATAATATAATTAATTTTATTATAAACAGATAACCAGGGCCGGATTTTGATTTTGATTTTTACCTAGGAATAAAAGTGCTGGAAAATTAGTAACGGCTAGCGCGGGTGCGGGTGGGAATTTGAACTGTGAGTAGAGTTCTCCACGAAACTTCACCCGTGACGCATTGACTAATAACTCTAGCACGAAAAATAACTAGGAATTAAGAACAATGAGTTCAGATAGCGAATTAGATGATGAAATGAAAAGGAGAAGGGAAGAGGAGGAGCATCCCAGCAAAAAATCAAAAATAACAGCTAGAACATCACAAAAAACAGATGAAGATAACATAAGTGGAATGGAACAAATGATGAAAATGATGAGGGAATTAGCAATGGATATAAAAGACATAAAAAAAGAACAATATAGATCTGGAGACGAAATCACACAACTAAAGAATGAAATTAAAGAACTGAAAGATCAACAAAGCGGCTACAAAGATGAAATAAAAAAGCTGCGAGAAACAAACGAAAAAGCTATAAAACAAATAGGTCAATTAGAAAAAGAAATTAGTATAGCAAATGAAAAAATAGAGAAATTGGAAAGAGAAAGAAAGAGAAAAAATGTAATAATACAAGGAATAAAAATTGATACAAATGATCAGAAAGTTTTACGAGGGGCTATGGAGAATTTTATGGAAAAAGAGCTACAAGTTTCAGTAGATGTAAATGGAGCAAGGAAAATAGGAGAAAATACTGTCATAGTGGAACTCAACAGCGTGAAAAACAAAATAGAAGTAATGAAAAATAAAAGTAAATTAAAAACCAAAAAGGACGAAAGAATCTATATTAATGATGATATGTCAAAAGAAGAAAGAATTATTCAGAAAGAAATTAGAAGCAAGGCTATGGTAGAGAGGCATAATGGAAAAAATGTAAAAATAGGATACCAGAAGCTAATCATTAATGGTGAAATATGGACATGGAATAACAACCAACAACAACTCATAAAAGAGAAAAATATACAACCAAAAAACTAGCAATACAACGAAAGCAGACTGAAATAACGGAGATGACATGGCAAAGTACAGGTACACGAAATAGACAAAATGTACAGATTATTAATGAAAAGCAGCCCATAAAAGAACATATATTAGTAGGAACATGGAATGTAAGAGGAACATACGAAGAAGGAAAACTGAAACACCTAGTAGATGAATGTAAAAAATATAAATTCGAAATAGTAGCACTACAAGAAACGAAACAACTAGGCCAAAACTCAATGGAAATAAATGACTATTTATTTTTCAATAGCGGAGGCGAAAATAGAATGTTAGGCACAGGATTTGTAGTAAACAAAAAGCTGAAAGATCTAATCGTTGACTTTAAACCAATTTCAGAGAGAATATGCATACTAAGAATAAGAGGAAAATACCAAAAAATAACATTTATAAACATACATGCACCGACTGAAGAGAAAAACATAGAGATAAAGGAAGACTTCTACAGTCAAATAGATACAGTATTCGAAAATATTCCCAAATACGATATAAAAATAGTACTAGGTGATGCTAATGCCAAAATAGGAAAAGAAGAAATATACACACCCACCATAGGAAAATATAGTCTGCATGAAACAACGAATGAAAATGGTCACCTCTTAATAGATTTTGCAAAAGAAAAAAACATGATCGTTATGAGCACGTACTTTCAACACAAAAGAATATATCAAGGAACATGGAGATCACCAGATGGAAAAACCATAAATCAAATAGATCATGTGCTCATCGAAAAAGACATGGAAAAATGTATAAAGAACATAAGAACATATAGAGGACCGGATGCAGACACAGATCACTTTATAGTCGGAATACAACTTAAACAGGTTATACCAGTTCTTAGAAATCAACAGAAAAAAAGGTACAAAGTAACTAAACCTATTAGACTACTGTCAGAAGAAGAACAAAGTAAATATGAAAGACTAGTCACTAGAGAACTGGAAAATATTGCAGAAAATGAAAACATCGAACAAAAATGGACGCAAATAAAAGTATGTATGACCAAAGCAGCGCAAGTCAGTAATAGAAATATAAAAGATGGATTCAAAGAATGGTTTGATGAAGAATGTAAAATAGAACTGGATGAAAGAAATAAGTTAAGACTCAAAATGATGCAAGTGAAAACACCAGAGATGGAGATACAATACAACGAACAAAGAAAACGAACTAAAAGAATCATAAGAGTAAAGAAAAGAAAGTACAACGAAGATAAATTGAAATGCATAGAAGAAAACTATAAAAATGGAGAAGTCAGGAACTTATATCAAGGAGTAAAAAATGAGAAAAAGGGGTTCCAAAGAAAACCTGTACACTACAAAAGCAAAAATGGAAGGAATTTAGTAAGCGACGAAGAAATACTGAGCAGATGGAGAGAATACTTCGAAGAGCTTCTAAATGAAATTCCCACAACAGAATATGCAGAAGAAGAAGAAGAAGGACCGAATGAAAATATTGATCAAGAAGAAATGCAGGAAAGACCGCCTAATGAAAAAGAAATAAAAGAAATAATAGAAAAACTAAAGAAAAACAAGAGCCCAGGTAAGGATGAAATAACAGCTGAAATGTTTAAATATGGAGGACCAGTACTAATTAAGCATTTGGAAAAGCTGATAAAAGAAATTTGGGAACAAGAACACATACCAAAAGAATGGACTGAAGCCACACTGTGTCCAATTCACAAAAAAGGCGACAAAAGTTTATGCCATAATTACAGGGGAGTAGCCCTACTAAACGTTGCATATAAAATACTTGCAGTACATATAAAAGACAAGATAACACAAAAGATAGATAATGACATAGGAGAATATCAATGTGGATTCAGAAGAGGACGCAGCACGGTGGATCAAATTTTCCTGCTGCGTGAGATACAAGCGGAAAGCTACGAATACGGAAAATCTACAATGGCCCTATTCATTGACTTTAAACAAGCTTTTGACAGAGTTAAGCGAAAAGAAATATACAAAGCACTATGTGAAATTGGAATTAGTAAAAAATTAATAAAGATGGTAAAAGTTACACTCAGAGAAACAGAGAACAGGGTTAAAATAAATGGAAAGGAAACAGATAAGTTTAGGGTCGGTGAAGGGGTACGACAAGGAGACCCACTGTCATCACTGTTGTTTAGTATCCTTCTTGAAATAGTCATCAGAGAAGCCGAAATTAACAGGACAGGACTTGTATACCAACGAAAACACCAATGCTTGGCATTCGCTGATGACATAGTAATGATAGCCAGAAGCAAACAAGAATTACAAGAAATACTAAAAAGACTAGAGGCGATAGGAAGAAAGAAAGGGATATACATAAACGAAGAAAAGACTAAATATATGGAATGGACAAAACGAGAATACACACAAGGACAATACCTGACAATAAACACAGAGGCAAAAATATATAAATTCGAGGAAGTAGAGAGATTCCAATATCTAGGAGCGACATTCACTAGGAGACCAAATATAAAAGAAGAAATCCAAGCGAGAATTATGGCTGGTAATCGTTGTATCTTTGCTCTAAACAACTTATTGAGAAATAAGAACATATCTAGAGGGGCTAAGATAAGAATATACAAGACAGTGATAAGACCTATAGTCTTGTATGCCAGTGAAACATGGACGATGAACAAATCCGAGCAAGTCATGCTTAAAGTATGGGAAAGAAAAGTCCTAAGAAAAATATTTGGCGGAAAGATATGGAATGGAATGTGGATAAGAAGACCAAATGTGGAATTGGAGAGGATGTATGGTGAACCAAACATAGTAGGGATCGTAAAATCACAAAGACTGAGATGGTTGGGACATATCCAAAGGATGCCAAACACGAGACTTCCCAAAAAAATACTAACGGGAGGAATAGGAGGAAAGAAGAAGAAAGGTAGACCGAAAACCAGATGGAAGAAAGATGTTGAAAAAGACATAGAAGAACTGAAAATCACAAATTGGAAAAATAAAGCAGCAAATAGGAGAGATTGGAAAGGAATAGTAAACCAAGCCATGGGCCTTCTAGGCCTGGAGAGCTAAACTATATATATTCTTATGGTAGTAGTATCTTAAGAAAAAATTATAGTGAAATTTGGACCCCCCATAAAAATTTTATGGGGGTTTGGTTCCTTTAAACCCCCCCAAACTTTTGTGTACGTTCCAATTTAATTATTATTTTAGTACCATTAGTTAAACACAAAAATTTTAAAAACTTTTTTGCCTCTTATTACTTTTTCGTAAAGTCAAGTTTTTATCGAGATATTTTGAATATTTGTCAAATCTACCACATATTTGTATATGGCTAAGTACGATTATGGAGACTTGGTAATAATATGAAAATTTATTTATGATTTACATTTTTAGGTATATTTTGAACCATATTGGAACATACACAAACATTTGGGGGGTTTAAAAGAACAAAACCCCCATAAAATTTTTATGTAAACATATTAAAAAGAAGCCACAACTCGATAAAACCTGTCTTATCGAAAAAATACCAAGAGACAAAAAAGTTTTAGAAATATTGGATTTAACTAATGGTACCACAATAATAATTTAATTAAAACGTACACAAAATTTGGGGGGGGGGGGTTAAGGGAAGGAAACCACCATAAATTTCTTATGGGGCGCACAAATTTCACTATAATTCTTTTTTAGGATGGTCCTGCCATAAGAATGCCACATGTCCATTTTCAATAAAAAATCTCTAATAGTTTTCGGTATATTCGAAAAAATCGATTTTCATTTTGTAATTTCAAAGGGCTATAACTTTTATATAATGTGCATATTTGTACTAAGGTAAATTAGGTTCATTCGAACTATTTTGGGTCTCAGAATATATGATTTAATTTATGACCTATATTTTCGTTACACCCTGTATACGTGGCTTATAATATGTGCATATAATGTATAAAGTAACTTTTAAAATCGCGATATCTCAGGAATGGTAACTCTTAGGAAAAAAATTGTAAGGACTATTTTTATAGAGAATGTTAAGATCTACAACTTTGGTTTGATGTTTTTTTTGTTTTGATAAAACTTACCGTTTTCGAGAAAAATCCAAAAAATCTCAAATTTTGACCTTTGACCCCGAATAACTTTTGTTGTACACATGGGATCGATGGGGACTTTTAAAACTTTATTTGTTATGGTAAGCTCTAGCTCTACACCAAAATTTAGCTCTCCGGCAATTTTTGTTATTTTCCAACTATTTTGATGTCTAAGTTGACCAGATTAATAACAAGAGTTGAAACTAGTTAAAGTACTTTTGGCGCTCTCTAAACTAACTAAAATTGAACTGCTCTTGTTTCGATTCACAGCGAAATGATTATTATTCTTATCAGTTCTACAGTTCTACTACTAATGTGAGTATTGGGAATTAATATTTGTTGGAATTTTACCGTGCTGGACAGGCGGGTAGTGAGATGCAACTTTATAGATCTCCCTCGGCCTTCTTTGCTCCGGCGATTCTTTGGTTTGCAAATATGGACATTTTTAGAAGCCACGAATGGTGTATCCAGAAGATTAGTTCTGATAAAGTTTTATTTTTAATATTGTTAATATTAAAATTCAAGCATTCGTTAGTATTATTTTCTAATTTATAAATTCTCGTTTTAAAAGAGCAGGTATTTTGAAGAAAGTACAAGCAAAATATTAAAATAAATTAAAAGAATCGCTACTTTTGCTTAACTGTTAATAAAAACAATGACGTAGTAAAAATTTCGATATACACCAGATGGTACGCCTTTTTTATTGACTTCCCCCAGATATTCCAGTTAAAAAAAAATGTCCAGTAATTTTTAGATTTTTCGAGTGCTTTTTCGGGTTCGTTCCCTTTAATAATAATTAATAGGAGGTGTCGCCAGGAAAATGGTCCAATAAGTTTTTCAATTAAAAATCTTTTAAAAATGTTTTATTTTAAAAAATATTTTTATTAGGTTGAAAAACTTAGACTTTCATTTAGCAGATGCCGCTACGCACCTACTACCTTCATGTCAGTTGCAATGGGGGACTAATAAACCGGGAGATATTAACAGAAGTTCAACCACGATTTTCTAAGTCCTGCCCTTTGCAATACTGGGAGGTTAGAGAAGGTACTTACAATTTGTGGAAAAATCCACGGATTTCCTGTGACATTTTCCTGTGAAAATTAGATTTTCCATGAAAAAAAATTGGGAGTTGCGATGAATTTTTAAGTCCTGCCATATCCATAGAATAACAGGATACTATCTATTTTATGAAGAAAATTTTTTGGGCAGGACGGTTGCAAAAGGACTAAGGGAGTAATACAGATATACAAACATGTAATGAAAATAATGAAATTTTCCCTGCCAAATAAGTCCTGCCAACTTAATAAATTAATCATATTTATTTCAAAATTACAAAAAAAAAAAATGTTGGCATGACGTCACCTAATGTTTAACTGCACTTGTTTCTTGGAAAATTCTGTATAAAATTTTCACTCTGGTTCCGTGATTTTCTAAGTCATAAAATAAATTTTGTTATAAAATAAATAATTTCAGTAGACATTATTCAAAATGGCAGGATGTTTAGTAACACCTTTTTTACTATATATAGTTAAAAAATTTGTAAGAACATTCGTGGAAAATTACACGATTTTCTAAGTCATGCCATTTCGCACATATCTCAAGAAGGTTAGTATAAATCTATTTTCAAAGAGGCAGGATGGTTGTATAGTTATTTCGTATAAAAAAATTAAATTGTGTGTCTGTAAAATTATTTCATGGTGTTATACAAACATATTCATATCACCACAATTTGCTGAATCATACCATGTCGAGTATGCTTAAAAAACACTAATCTAAAACCGTTTACAACTTGGCAGGATAACCGCAAAGATGAATAATACAAAAAATTAATTTGTATATCATTAAAACAATCGTATCCTATTAAATATTATTTTCCTGAATAATGTCTCGGAATTTTTACACAATTTTCAAATCTAATAGCAAACTGTAACATCTTTATTTTAAGTGATTAGATCATATTTTTATCTAAGTAAACGCAATAAAAGTAAATAAACAATTTTTATAATTTATTGGTTATAGTAGGGAATTTACCTACCCATTATATTATACAGGGTTTCCAGAAGCTCTCATAACAAACGAAAACATAAACCTGTCAAAATCAGTGTATTAAGGGCAAAATTTTGTTATTTGGGAGGTTTATGGAGTTACGAATACGCAAGCAGAACCGACCTCCGAATCACCTAGTGCCCAGAGTTGCTGCTAAGGCACGTCATCTGGAGTTTCGTGGGATATCGGCAATAAATTAAAGAAAACCGATTATTCGAGGGTTTTTGGGATGGCCGAACACGAATATGACATTACAACCGACCCTCGGAGCACCTGGTGCCCAGGGTGACTGATTTCGAATTTAGAGAGTTTTTGGAGGTCGATTCTGATGGCGTATTCATGTTCAGCAACCACAAAACTCCTCGAGTAATCTACTTGCATCACTTTAGTGTCTGAAAGCCTCGAAATTTAAGAATATGGCGTGTATATTAGTCACCCCGAGCACTAGGTAAAGATCTGTTCTAATGTGATATTCTTGTTCAGAAACCGCAAAAACCACCTGAGTAATCAGTCTGTATTAATTTACTGCCGAAATTAATATATAAGTATGGTGTAGAAAATGCTTGAAAAAAAGGTACCATAAAATATCATTTTATTATAATACTAAAATACCCATTTAAGAAAACTCAGAAAATACTCATTCTGAGTTTCAACCAACCCCGTATAGTAAAATTAAACATTTTGGTATACTATTAATAACTGACAATAGTAGACTATATTAAAAATCGTTTAAACATAAATTAATAGAAGTTTGGATATCAAATCACTAACAATATGTATAGGGTGTGAATGTTCCTACAAAATTAACAAAGAAACGTAATTATATTTTAAACTACCTTGTATAATATTTCAAAACACTATATTTTATTAAAGAGAGCATCGAGTAGAATCCAAAAATGTAAAAATATACAGGGTATTCCATTTAAAAAAACATAAATTTGTTTCACCCTGTGAAAACGGGTAGCATTGTATATCAGAAAATACTGTTAAATCATAGTCCTATCTGTGGCCGATGTTTTACCTAAATAACTTTTTTAGTATATCTTTCGACAAACGAGTAATTGGACTTTGTCACACTAATGCCCCACCCTGTATACGAAATAACTATAAAACCATCCTGCCTCTTTGTAAATAGACTTATATTAATATTCTTGAAACATGTGCAAAATGGCATGACTCAGAAAATCGTTGACTTTTTCACGAATTTTCTTACAAATCTAGGACTCCTGCCGTCTTACAAGAACCGTTTAACCTTCCTGCCGAGTACCGAAAAGGTATTGATTGTATTTGAGTATTATAACTTTTTAAAGGCAGGACTAAGAAAATCACGGAATCAGGGTGAAAATTTTCCGCAGAATTTTCCAAGGAATAAGTATACTTAAACATTAGGAGACGTCATGCCAATATTTTTTTTTTGATCATTTTGAAATAAATATGTTTAGTTTATTTAGTTGGCAGGACCTGGAAAATCATGAAAATTTCATTATTTTCCTTACATGTTTGTATACATATATACTCCGTTACCCCGTTTGCAACCCTCCTGCCCAAAAAATTTTCTTCATAAAATCGATAGTATCCTGTCTATCTACGGATAAAGCAGGACTTAGAAATTCATCGCAAAACCCTCTTTTTATTTTTTGGGAAAATCTAATTTTTACAGGAAAATGTCACAGGAAATTTGTGGATGTTTCCACAGATTGTAAGTACATCGTCTACCCTTCCAGTATTGCAAAAGGCAGGACTTAGAAAATCGTGGCTGAACTTCTGTATAATATCTCCCGGTCTATAATAAATGTCGAAAATTTTTACCTGGAGTAGAGATAGCAGCCTATGCATTCTCTGAAGAGCCTCTAACAAGAGGTGAAATCGTTGATAAGAGTGCTGGACGCGCTCTCTAAACTAAGTAAAAATTGAGACAGTTTTGGTTTCGCATTGCAACTGAATAAAAATGGTATACATTTTTATTTTATATTAGTATTACTCCTATAGAGTAACTAGGTACATTTTCCGTTAGAACTTTACCAAGCTGCAGACGGGGGTTGTGAATTGCATAGTGTAGAATTCCTTCCCTTTTGTCTTCACTGCAGCATCCATTTGGCTTGCATATTGTAGAAGCCTTGGAGGTGTCAGCAGGAAAATGGTCCAATAAGTTTTTCAATTAAAAATCTTTTAAAAATATTTTATTCTAAAAATATTTTTATTAGGTTGAAAAACTTAGACTTTCATTTAGCAGATGCCGCTACGCACCTACTACCTTCACGTCAGTTGCAATGGGGCACTAATAAATGTCGAAAATTTTAACCTGGAGTAGAGTTAGCAGCCTATGCATTCTCTGAAGAGCCTCTAACAAGAGGTGAAATCGTCGATAAGAGTGCTGGCCGCGCTCTCTAACCTAAGTAAAAATTGAGACAGTTTTGGTTTCGCATTGCGATTGAATAAAAATGGTATACATGTTTATTTTCTATTATATTATAATAATTAATACTTTGGTCTCCTTGAAATAAACCAACATCATTAACCAACTTGTAAAAGAATATTCTTCATTAATTTTGAGTTTATCGACCTAAAAAAGGGCATTTCTGATCCTACTTAAATATATTTCATTCACCCTTAGAACAAACTTCTACTTTGTTCAGTGTTTAGGGTAATACCGTTAATTAAATCTTGTACCCTTCCAAAATACGCATTATATTCTAAAGCATAAAATCTCAACTTTATTAAACCTAAAACGTGTGTATGCATTGAGTTTAATTAAGCATCAACTCCTCCGTCCAGCGACTGACACTTACTAAATTAAATTTACAGAAAAATGGCTGTCCTTGTCAACTCCAACATTAATTGCGTATCTAAAAATATTTTCCGCCGTGTTGCACTCAATAAATCTGAAAATCTCGAAAATTGTTTACAGTGTCTAGGGTTATCGTTATAGCTGTCACTGATTCTGACAATGCAATGATGTGAAGGGGACAAACAGTTTTTTTTTTCAGTTTTTAAAACTTGATGATTTACAGAGTTCGAAAATATTTTCTCGATTGAAAACTGCGTATGTGTGTCAGTGGTAAATATAAATTACTTATTGGAGTAAAAATTTTTGTAGAAAACTTTATTTTTCCGTTCGATATAACTGCACCTTTATATTAATCCAGATGAACACGAGTATAGAAAAGTTACGTGACTACACGCGCACGGTCGAAATAACGGGTAACGATTCACAAAACTTTTCAATTTTATTTCAATTCCATGAAACAAAATCAACGCATATGACATTTACCTTGCGAAAAGAGAGCTGTCCACCAGTATACATAAACAACAAACAATTAGTACAAGTAGATACAACCAAATACCTGGGCATACATCTAGATAAAAGACTAACATAGAGAAAATAATCTTCACCAAAAGAAAGCAACTTGGACTCAAATTTCAACAAATGTACTGGATTCTGGGCAGACATTCAAGACTGTCAATTGAAAGTAAATTAGTGGTATACAAAGCCATACTTAAACCCATACGGCATACAGCTATGGGGTTCAGCCAGCAACTCGTTACTTGGAAATCAGACGTTTTCAAAATAAGGCATTAAGAACCATAGTAAACGCTCCATGGTACGTCCCCAACGCAATAATAGAGAGAGACCTGAAAGTTGCCAGCATCAAAGAAGAAATCAGCAAATACAGTGAAAAGTATGAAGAAAGATTTAGTGCGTATCCAAATTACGATTTCGCGAGTGAATTATTAAACACGGAGGGTGAAGTTTGCAGACTTAAGCGTTATAAACCAACTGACTTACCAAATAGATTTTAGATAAATTAGAACTATTTTAAGTGTTACTTATTTTACTAGTACTAATATCTATACATTTGTTGATAATTTAGAGTTTTCATTGGAATTCTTACCTACATGTCATAGCCTGAGAAAGTCATAACTTTAACTGATTGTTCTAACGGAACAGATTGTTAAATAAATTGGAGTGATAAAAAAAATAAAAAATTTTATTCCGTCCTATTCAGCAACCAGTAACTTTCGGTTTTTTTTAACCCATTCGCTGCCAATCTCGCGCGGCATCGCCTGCTAAGGTTACTTCAGTTAGATGCCGTTCACGCGCCAGCGAGGGATACATGGCTACTTCAGTCAGGTGCCGTTCAACAGAATGGCTCCTAGCCGAATTCCGTCTCCTTCGATAGCCAGGGAAAGTCGCTTTTAAAGGGAAGAAGGCTACCGGCGTTTTTAGTACATCTTTAAGTATATCGTCATTTTCCTTGTATATAGGGTGTCAATTTAAAAAGTTGCCACCCCTATAATTTGGTCCCTATAGAAAATCTAAAAATATGCAAAAGCATGTCAAATTTATTTGTGAGGGGGACATTTTATAGACCAGTTTTCAACTAAATTACACTAACCTTCCAGCGGGGGCGGACACAACCCCCAAAATCTTTAATAGAAAGGGGGGTTGAGTGATACCTCATTTTAAAGGGCGAAAGATTACCTTTTCAAAAATACCACATACATTATATTTCTTTTCAGTAATTTTAATTTTTTTATAATTAATTTTAATAATTAAATATCGAGTTCAGGACTCCAAAAATTTTTTTTGAGTATTGAACTCCAAATTGAATTTTTTTTGGGGTGTAGAAATATTTAGAGTATTTTTTGAAGTATTTTTGGAAAAATCAAGTAAAACCGTAAAGACATATAGAGTTCAGAACTCCGTAAGGTATATATATATATATATATATATATATATATATATATATATATATATATATATATATATATTTATTTTTAGCATCTTATGACGTCCCCCCATGTTAAACCGTAGTCTCTCGTGGCTTCCAGGTCTTCGTGAACTCCGATATACGGTTGCCACGAGGACTTTCCCTAAAATGTATCGCAAATGAAAGGTACCACTTCCTACAATGCTTACACAAAATATTGGCCGGACGTCCTCAGTCACGTTATCTGTATAATAATATACACATTACTTGGAGCAATTGCCGTCAGGCGCGCCATGTTCGCTTGCTGTATATCTAAAATCACTTTAACGGTTTTGATGGCATCCAAATATATATTTATTCAGTTTGCGGTTGTAGTGGTCTCCGTATATTTGAGTTTATGTCCTCATGGCTTCCACTGCGCTGTTGTCACCTCAAATGTTGGAATTTAGACTTCGGATATTTTTATAATTGATTATTGTAGTATGTTGAAAAAAATATTGTTGTGATATATTAATTATATTTTTTTGTATAATTAACAATGTATTTTTTTTCACTGCAAAAATAAAAAATTAAAAAGTATGTTCATTAAAATTGATGAATTTATCATAACCAGTTGCCGAATCTGCTGGTCTAATTGCTCAATTGTAACATATTATAGAAGTGTTAAAATTGAATTCTTAATTTTTTATTACAAAACTTTTACCTCGACAGCGTAGGGTACAAGAGGACGGCTTAAGTAAAGTAAGTACAAAATTTTTAATAATATAATTTGTTCAACTAATAGGTGCAAAGGTGTCTGGAAAATAATAAAAATGTTTAAAACATTGCTTACTTATTTCATACACTCAATGTATTTTTTTATGTAAGGATATAGAAAATAATATTTTGAAAAATATTTAAAATACAGTAGTAAGTCTTAAATTTCACATTACATAAAGTAGTTAAGTCTGCTAGTCTACAAAATTAAAAACAAATAGAATACATACTTAAAAAAAATTAAAGCACTCATGCCATACCAAACGAACTACATTCTTACATATTTTAAAAGGAAAAATCTTTAATTTTGCCCAACCCGACTAAACTATCGGCAGGTAAAAAGTCTGCAGTATGCGGGGGCCCTACTGTTGAAATAGATTAGAAAATTAAAATAAACTTGTCTACCATTATGAAATTCTAATTTGACACAAAAAACTGTATCCTGGATTAAGAACAAGTGTGTAGAATACTCTCGTGAATTAAGAAGCGTTTCTACTGTAGGGTGACCATATCATAAATTTGAAAAAAACGGGACACATCCAAGCAGCAGTAGCGCACCTATAATTTTTCTCTGGGGGGAAGGGGGTTGGCTTGGGCGTCGAAATTTTTTTCTATATTTTGTGAAAGACAAGTTACATTTTCCTGCTATTATTTATATATTTTTCATATGCCCTGGGGGAAAGGGGGTTTAACTCCCAAACCCCCCCCTGGGTGCGCTACTGCCAAGAAGGGTTTGGAGCGATAATACACAAACAGGGATTGAAACACCGTTTTTTAGCTAATTTGGAACCTATAAATCCTTTTCAATTTTAAATGTGTAATTTACGTACGATCAAGACTGCGAAACGCAGAAAACTAAAAAACTACGCTAGAATGACGTGGATAAACAACCAATCCGTCAAAACAAAACAGGGAAGAATAAAAAATAGCGAGAAACACAGCAAACTCAACATATAAAAAGAAGAAAAATGACGGGTTTCGCTGGAGGACATTAAAAAAGACAGAAAACCATCAAATATAACAATTTTACAAAAAAGTCAGATAAAAAAATACGTCCAGCATTAAAACAAGAGTACTAAAAAACAAAAAAAAAGAGAAACCCTGTTTGAAGACAAACAGATCAGCAGAATATGAGAAGAATATTACGAAAAAATGCTATTCGGTATGAAGGAAACAGATGAAGAAGAACAAGATAACAACGAAGTAGAAATTTTCACAGAAGAAAACGTACAAAAACAAATATTAAAAACATAGAAAACGGAAAAGCAGCAGAAGAAAATGAAATAACAGTGGAAAAAAATACAGAGGAAGAGAATTACATAAGGAAATAAAGCAGCTAATACAACAAAAAATATGAACAAAACAGACTACCAGCCGATTGGAACGCAGATATTATAGTAGGTACCTATATACAGTAAAACCCCGCAAATCCTAACTAATTGGGGGGACAGCCTGTTCGGATTCCGAAAAGGTCGGATTATCCGAAAGTTAGCCTAACTAGTAATTGAAAGTTTACTTTGTCGTTGATTTTGAGTCGCTGTGCCTGTCTCTCTCCCTCTTCCACCCATCTCAGATTGATGTCACTGATGCAGAGCCAGTGTCATCATTTGTGCTTAGTCGTTAACTCCATGGCTTGATTTCTAATTTGAATAAGCTCCATTTTTCCCCGTTCCCCTATACAAGATGGATCAGAAAACTATTTGAAGAAAACCAATAGAATTAGAATTAAACAATGGTTTCGAATACACCTGTATAAGTTGCAAGTTGGGAGGGTCAGGTAGTAAAAAAGTTACGAATTGGCCGGTGTACATTTTGATTTGAAAATGTTTGTCATTAAGAGTTACGAGTTGGCGCGTGTCCACTGGAAGAAGGAGAATGTCACGGTTAAAGAATTTAAGCGACTGGTTTAGATGCAGTTCTATAGAACTCTTTAGAGCAGAGGTGGATAGATTAAAGATAGTGATGATGATATCCAACCTCCGATTAGGAGACGGCACTTGAAGAAGAAGAATAAGATATTAGATTTTACTGATTATGCCGCCCCCTTGTGATGCCGCCTGATGCGGCTGCCTCACCGCATCATAGAACGGCACGGCCCTGAAAATTACAGTCTTTTCGTTTAAGTCGCTACAGGTAAAAATAAGTAATTAAATATCTTATATCAGATAGAGTATTCATTTTTAGTAGATGAACAAAGGTTTAAAATGGCAGTTTTTGAATTTTGGTACGATTATTTGTTGCTTCGGAAGTTGCAAAAATAAACTTTTACAAAAATAAACTTAAGACTGATATTACATGAAAAATTGGGTCAAACAGTCCATGTTCAGTCCAGATATAAAAAAAAATTTCAAGGTGATTCGTCAATTAGTTTACATTTTATTCAATTTGTTTAATAAAAAATCCTTTTCTTTGCAATGATAAAGCATGCTTTTCTTCATAAAATAATAATGATACAGAAATTTTGTGGAAACTACATGAAAGAAGAATACTTATGTTTTCAAAGTTTTTAAAAAAATAATAAAAACTCATTTTTATCATTCCGAACATATTTTAGTAAAGTAGAGTCATTTTTGGCTTATAAACAATTTGAATAACTTTGTTAGTATTGACTGCAAACTAAATTAATCGACTAAGGGATGGAAAAAACCTACCGGTTATAACCTAAACCCAGTTTTTTTAATTCGAAACAACCGGTTTTACCGGTTGTTTTTTTGTCCCGGTTATAACCGGTTTTTTTCTTTTTAAAGTAATAACCATTGAAAAACCGAATAAGTTGCCTGTGGAAAAAAATTAATTTAGAGAAAAATGAAGAAATTTCTATATATTTTCGATCTTAATCATATAATATTATAAATAATAAATGCGAAGTAATTAACCCAAACAACCATAATTCAACTTTTATTTACTAATAGAGAACTGGACGAAAGTGTCACATCAGCTTTTATGAAACAATTTTGAGAATAGTTATTTAGATTAATAAATATTTCAAAGACTGGTGAAATGGTGCATGTGATGATAATATTTACATAAAAGTATGTGATCTGCTTGAAATCGATATTCCAACCATCATCAGCTAAAAAATTGTTTATACTTGAGTACTTGAGACTTGAGACTCTTGTATAATGTGAATACCGAAATACGATTAGGAATCTCCATTATGAAATTTTTAAACAATAAATAATTCTTACGAAATAAATGGTAGGTATTATACAAACGTATTAAAAAATATTACCTACTGAAATTTTTTGATGGCAATAGAGAAGTAAATACTGAATTGGTTTATCGAATTTATTTTGTAAAATACCTATAAGTCATTTGGACATTTTTTAAAACTTGATAGATCCAAGGGACATTTTGATAGATCGATAGGATCATCACTTTTGGGAATATCCCAATTATTGACAACGCAATATACGCCGACGCCGTCTACAACGAGCGACGAATCAGAGATTGGGGTACTCTGGCCCATTTTTAGGGTAACTTGAAAGCGCATGGGAAAATTTTTATAGGTTGAATTGGTTGGGGAATTTTTCGGGAGGAAAATTGAGCAAACTAAAGTGCAATATAAATGTAACATTATAACTTATTGAGTATTTGCTTTTGATTAAAAAAAAAACGAAAACTTGTTTTTGGAACAACCGATTTTTTGACCGGTTATAACCGCCAGGTTAAACCGTAAGTTAAAAAAACCGGTATAACCAAAAACCGGTTTTTTGTTCAACAAGCGCCATCCCTAGACTTTAGGATTTAAAAAGCTGGTACTTTTACATTATTATTATATTATCGGTTTATAACGTTCTTCGTCTTCCGATACCCGTTCGCCGTTCCTCTCTGTCCGTACATTGATCTACTTGCAGACCTCTTTCATCCATGGCTTTGTTTATTCCTGCCTGCCAACTTTTCCTCGGTCTACCTCATCTTCTTCTATCTTGCAGTTTCCATTTTTGCCCTTGTTTTGGGATTCTGTCTTCATGCATTCTTTATACGTGACCAAACCATCGTAGTTGTATTTCGTTGGTTTCGTCATTTATTGTATGTGTGTCTTCATTATTTGTCGTATCCGTTCATTGGTGACATGTTCTCTTCTTGATCTTCCTGCAGCCCTTCTCCAGAAATCCATTTCGGTGACCTCTAACATTCGTTTTGATTTTTCCTTCATATGCCATACTTCGCAGCTGTATGTTATAATGCTTTTCACTACGGCGTTATAGATCTTTTTCTTGTTTTGGTTGTTTACCTGCTTGTCCCAGAGTACTGAGTTTAGGAGCCTAATTGCTTTCCTGCCCTGAGTGTTTCGTTCTTTAACGGCTCCGTCTAGTGTTCCATCATTCGTGATTTTCATATTCATACCCAGGTATTTATATTCGTTACATTTACTGATTGTTTCTCCTCCTTCTATAGTCGAGGAAATGAAGCATTTTGACTCGCAATTTTTTCGTCCAGCATGGATTTACTTGAAATTTTCACAGAAGGTAGGGCGTAGGGAATAGGCCAAGGATCATTTTCTATATCATGCCGCTGCACGCTAAAAGCTTGGGGTGGTTGCCACCCCATCTCGGGGACGGGAAATTTTTATTGCATTTTAACCATGTACCTAAATCGATGTAAAGAGTAATTCTAAGAAAGAAATGTTTTTTACATTTTCTTCGTAAAACTAATATTTTTCGAGTTATTCGCGCTTGAAAGTAACAGTTTTTCGACGAAAAAATCGACTTTTTTAGAGGGTTTTTTGAGAATACCTCGAAAAATATGCATTTTATCAAAAAATACTGTAGATATGAAAAATTTATCTTTTAGTAACACAAATTACCCCTGTAGTTATCACATTGTTTTCGATGTGTACTTTTACATAAATGTTAAAAAAAAACTTTTACCTTGATTAATTACGGTCAAAATTAGGCACTTTTTTTATTTAATTCACAGCTAGTTTCTTTATAACAATTAAGAAACCTAACTAGCGCTATTTTAAAGTTCAAGGTATGTATATAGTTTATGTGTAAAAGTTTGAGTAAACTTGAACAGAGTTGTTAATATATCTTTAAAAATGACGTCCTAACGAAATCGACTCGTGGTCTGTGGAGCGGAATTATTAAAATCCGTGCACTCAAAAAATGAAATTAACTTTTCAAAGATATGTTGCGCTTAATATCTCCGGAGTTTGTTGATGGACTTTGATCATTATTTTTTTAATTTATATATACCTGTAGTTTTGTAGAGTATGTTATGTACACATATACCCACCTAACAATACAAAATGTTATGTATACATATACAAGTATATGTATACATATATAATTTCATAAAAATCGTTCAAGCGGTATCGGAGGATTATGGCAACTAACATTACGACAGGAGAATTTTATAGATGTAAATAAATAGATAACTATTAAAAAATAGGGGTTGGTGGTAGAAAGGTGAAAATTAAGGGTTGTATATATTTTTAATGGTACATAATATAAAATGAAGGTAGACAATTTTCTCCAAAACAATAAAAAAGTGGCAGGGGGCAACCCCCCTTATAACGTATGGGTGTAAATAATAGATTACCACCTATTTTCAGTCCTACAGAATATACGTGTATAATTTCATAAAAATCGGTCAAGCCGTTTCGGAGGAATATGATAACTAACACTGTTACAGGAGAATTTTATGTACATAGAAGTAACTGTGAATTAAATAAGTAATAAAAGTGGCTAACTTTGCTCGTAATTAACCTAGGCGAAAAGTTTTTTTTTGAAAATTCGTGTAAAAATATCAGCTTTTCAAATCCCAACGCAGATTTAGTCAATATGTTAATATGGTTATTAAAATTGTTTAGAAGCCAAAAATGATTCTCCTTTCGTAAAATGTTTTCAGAATGCTAAAAATGACTTCTTATTGATTTTTTAAATAAGTCAAAAATATAAGTATTCTTCTTTCCTGTGATTTCCACAGAATTGCTGTATTATTATAATTTTCTAAACAATAACATTGCAAAAAAAGCTCTTTGTGATAAACAAATCGAATAAAATTTAAACTAATTGACAAATCGTCTTCAAATTTATTGTGCATTATGGACTGTTTGACTCAACATTTCATGCAATATCAAAGTCTTAATTTCATTTTTATAACAATTTTTTTTATAAGTTATAACATTTTTTTTATTTTCGAAATTTAGTTTTATTTTGCAATTTCCGAAGTAACAAATAATCGGATCAAAATTTAAAAAATTTTAAACCTTTGCTTATCTACTAAAAGGTGAATAATCTAAATAAGATATTTAATTACCTTATTTTTACCTGTAGCGATTTAAACGAAAAACTGTCATATTTGACCCTTATTTGTTAATTACTAAAATTCTCGTCCGAACTGTGACGGGCATTGTTGTATTTATAATGTAATAGGTATAACTCCAAAAAACCCATTTGCAACCTGGCTGGTCAAGTGTCCCGACAAAAACCTTATTTTTCTGGACTATTGCAACTAAGAGAAGAAAGAAAGAAACTTAAAAAAAAATGTTACAAAAAGAAGCAACCGAAGAAGGAAAAAGCAGTAGAAAGGAAATACAAAGAAAAAATATAGCGGTTAAAAAGCAAGCCAGGAAAGACAAAAGATACTATGTATATGATATGGTAAAAAGTCAGAAAAAGCTGCGCAAGAAAACGACCTGAAGATACAGTACAATATCATCC
Source organism: Diabrotica virgifera virgifera (assembly GCF_917563875.1). Lineage (NCBI taxonomy): Eukaryota > Metazoa > Arthropoda > Insecta > Coleoptera > Chrysomelidae > Diabrotica > Diabrotica virgifera. The sequence continues at coordinate 40,080,924 of NC_065444.1, forward strand.
GAAATTTGACAGGGAAAACACTAAACAGTAATAAACAAATCAAAGATAAACAAGGAAATATAATTAAATCAGAACATAAAATAATACAAAGATGAAAACAACACTGCGAGGAAATATACTCCAAACACCAGATATAGACGAAGATAACGTAATACAGGAAATAAACATTAGAACAATTAAAATTACGAAAGAAGAAATACAAAACACACTGAATCAACTAAAAAAATGGCAAAGCCGCTGAAAGCGACAACCTACCGATAAATTTAATAAAGGCGGGCGCAAACAAATTAGTAGAAATGTTACACAAACTCAAGATATGGGCCGACCAGGAGCTCCCACAGAAATGGAACGAGGGTGTAACCATTAAGACACCAAAAAAGGGCGATTTAAATAAATGCGAGAATTGGCGAACAATAACACTGCTAAGTGCCACATTCAAAATAATGTCAAATATCATATTGAATAGACTGAAGCCAGAAATAGACAAGAAACTAAGACTAAGAAGCAACCAAGAAGGCTTTCGCGCAAAACGCTCCACTATCGACCACATTTGTACTCTATCAGCACCCTGTATCTTGTACCTGTACCGCTGTATCTCCTGTACTCTATAATTATCTTGGAACAAGCTAGTGAATGGCAAAAAAATATAAACATAATGTTTACTTTGACTTTGACTTTGAAAAGGCATTCGATAGTATAAACAGAGAACAAATGTGGAAGATTCTAAAACTATATGGACTACCGATAAAATACATCAACTTAATCAGACTATTTGACAAGAAATATACAGCCAGACTAGAACATGCGGGAAAAATGGTAGTAGATGTAGGTATACAAAGCGGAGTTAAGCAAGGATGTGTGCTATCCCCGACATTATTTCTAATAATAACGGACTGGATCATGCAGAAAGTAAGCAATAATAAAACAGGTATTAGATTGAAATTGCATGACTAGTTGGAGGATTTGTAGTTCCCAGATGACATTTTTCCCCTAACCGAACATAGCAGCCATAAGCAAAAGAAGCTTGCAAAATACTCCAGAGTAATGGGCCTGAAGATAAAGACAAAAAAAACAAAACTTAAAAAAACAGCAACCAAGAAACTAAAATTAAAATACAAGGAAGACAAATACAGGAGGTAGATAACTTTACATATTATCTGGGATCAACCATGGAAAAAAAGGCGCTAGTAGATCAGATGTAGAAAAAAGGATAGTAAAGGCACAATATGCACTCATTATATATTCATAATGCATTAAGGAAAATCTTGAACACACGCGATATATCAGAATTAACCAAAATCAAAATATTTACAGGAAGAGACAGGAAAAAACAACTAGCAAAAAATTAAAAACCTTTATAAATAAATCGTTGAGGAAAATATCCTAAATCCTAAAAAGATCCTAAAAATATACTGGCCAGATAAAATAAAAAACATAGATCTACGGAGAAGAACAAAACAAGAGAAAATAACAGTCACGATTAAAAATAGGAAATGGAAATGTATTACACGGACTCTAGCAAATTTCGAAAGAATAAAACAGATAAGGATGCGCTGGGAAGGGATTACAGGAAGAGAGAGAGAGAGAGAGAGAGAGAGAGAGAGACAGAGAGAGAGAGAGAGAGAGAGAAACAGTACCGATTGTTATCAAAATAAAAATATACCTAACCTAACTTATCGAAAGGCTCATCAAACAATTATTAACTTTAAAAAATAAAAATTTGTCAAGGGTATATAGTGGTATTGTTAAGTATATTACAATATAACTTATTCCATCGAAATCTTCCGAAATCCATAATCTTCTTCCATCGAAATAAAATAGAAAATCTAAAAGTTTAGAAAATACATCATTCATAACTACACCCAAGAAATAAGTTTTTCTAACCTGATTTAAGAGTATAAAAAAACGAAAACAAACAATTTACAGCAAATCCTTATCGTATATCCGAGCAAAACCACCTAATTGGCAAAAGTTATAAATAGAATTTGTCTGGGTTCTACAACTAAATTTGCACTTAAACACGACCAAGGTTAAATATTTTACTTGATATTATAAGTACGTTGTTGCCAGTATAACGGATGCCAAAGCGAGCGCTAACTGTATGAAATTATTCTTGTTAATATACACGCTGTATATTGATCGGAAGTCACGAAGAGTCAAAACTATACAGAAGCCACGAGGGACGCAAATACAATATATATATATATATATATATATATATATATATATATATATATATATATATATATATATATATATATATATATATATATATATTGATACATGTATCCATGTGACTTCCAAAGTAGATTCTCGTAATACGTTGTTACTTCATATATACCGTTATGACTTCCGATTTCGGAAGTCACAACGTTTTGCCTATATTTTTACGAATTTGGCTACTAGATGGTATCAGAAGGCTTATATTAAAAATTTCGCTGGAAGTCATATCGTATCTAACATACTCATAAGATCAGATTTTAGTTCGACGGTATATCACCAGCGCTAGTGTCGCTCCCGTGCTACTATACAGGTTATGTACACAACGCGTAGCGTCTTCCGTATACCACACCGCTCGGTGTGACTTCCGTTTTTTGGCAACCCTGTGTAACGGTTTCCAGACATTTATCTGTTGTAGATTCGCGGTCCTAATCGTACTTAGTGTTTTGTGTGCCTTTTGTTTTTAAACATGAATAATAGCAGATCTGCTTTACTTTTAAAGTTAGCCTTAAATGAAGGTACAATAAGTGATTATATATCTCTATAATTATATATTTTCTGTACTTATTTCAATCTATAATATTTACTTACCTATTTACTTCTATAAATTCATTTTTCTCGTGTTTTTGTTTACTTCCTTTTTTACAATGAACTTCTAATTTAATCTACACTCACCGGCACGAAAAACGGGCACCCTAAAAAAATGGGTAATTTTTGATGTCTCGTATCTCCCAAACCTTTGGTCCGATTTAAGTAATGTTTTTAATATGTTATAGCCTTATTATTTAACAATATAGCTATGATAACATTGTTGATAGACAGGTAAATTTTCATTGTATACCGGGTGTACCAATCAAACTGGGTTTTTTTCTCAATTTTCACAACACCCTGTGGAATATTCTAGCCTTTATAAAATATTTAAATTAAAGCCTAACTATAGCTCCAGGTTTTATTAACATTCTGTTTTTTTATTCATTCGCTTACGTTGGATAATAAAAAAGTTAAGGACTTTAACAACTAGCCATGTTCTTTATCGATACAGGTGTTTCTAAATATAAGTGCGACAAATTTTAAGGGGTAATTTCTGCATGAAAAAATAATGATCGTTTGGCAAAATAATTTTATATTTGCAAGCATTTGCGGACATAGCTTTATCAAGTAAACGATCATTATTTTTTCATGCAGAATTACCCCTTAAAGTTTGTCGCACTTATTTAGAAACACCATGTATTGATAAAGAACATGTTTAATTGTTAAAGTCCCTAACTTTTTTATTATCCAACATAAGCGAATGAATAACAAACAGAACATTAAGAAAACCTGGGGCTATAGTTGGGTTTTAATTTCAATATTGTATAAAGGCTAGAATATTCCACAGAGTGTTGTGAAAATTGAAAAAAAAACCAGTTTGATTGGTACGCCCAGTATACAATGATAATTTACCTGTCTAGAAACAATATTATTACAGCGATATAGTTAAAGAATAAGGCTATAACATATTAAAGAAATACTTAAATCGGAGAATAGATTTAGGAGATACGAGCCATCAAAAATGACCCATTTTTTGGGGTGCCCGTTTTTCGTGCCGGTGAATGTATCTATTAAATAATCTAAATTATTTTTAAAAATCTTATTAAAAGCTTAAATACAAGAAATGTAGGTAAATGTTCTCATTTAACGAAATTTCCGAAAATTGTTTATTTTTTTGACCCAAGTAGGCTGAAAAATCGATTTTATAGTTATTGTTATTTCGAAAGTAATAAAACGTGTAAAAATTACAAAAAAATTGAATGTACAATTACAATTGAATGGAATTAAATACACGATAAAATGAATCAAGAGCGATAAAAAGTTTAAAGTAATAAATTCTAGTAATAATATAAAATACAGTAAACTCTCTCTTAAGAGAGAGTAGGCGCAAAATCTCTGTCCAATGCTATTTAAATACATTTATTTTTTTCGAATCCTGAGAAAACTAATAAATATTTTTTAAAACATACACCCAGAATGAAAGATAACATTATTACGGGGGACCGAAAGTCCCTTAGAATAAAAAAAAGTTTCTTTTGAATGAAATATTCGAAATTAAAAATCACACTAACTTTTCTCTTGTTTTTTCATCCCATTATCTTTATTAAAATAAACATATATTAGGTATATAAGTTATTAAAATAAACATTATATAAGTTTTCAGGGACTTTCTGCCCTCGGTAATAATGTAAGCTTCCATTCTGCGTTTAAATTTTTCAAAAATACTTATTAGTTTTCTCAGAATTCGAAAAAAATTAATGCATTTAATTAGCACTGGACTAAGATTTTGCGCCTATCCCCAACGAGCACCTCCTCTATACGGACGGTATTTAAAACAAAATTCATTTGCCGATATACTGAGCCTGTACTCTTCCGGACAATCCCTTAAAATGATGTGTACCTAAATGAAAAAAAAATACATAGATATTTTTTCCAAATATTTTAGAATACAAAACTACAATATTTATATTTTATTATTTCAAATTAACACAGAGATGACAACGAGTGATATTTAATAACTCTTTACCTTATCAGCAGTAGGTAATAAAAATCTGGTTCTAGTGTGGGATCCGTCATTAAAATATTTTGTGTGTCGGTCATTAAAAGAAATGTGACACCATATGTGTTGTGACTAAAAATGTTAACGGAATGTCTGCTTGGCAAAAGAAAACATCGGCACAATATCAATTTTCTTCTTTGATATGTTACCTATGTGTATGCCAAATTTCATGTCAATCTTAAGTGGTTTTTTAAAATTTATGGGTTTTGCAATATTTTACCGTCAGCGAACGGACTAATAGAAGAGGATCCGATATAAGGCCGATCTGCATCGATATATTTAATGGATAACAATAATTATTGGATATGTAATTTAGTATGTTAACAATTATAAAAAACAAGGGGTGCATGATCTAATTTTCTTCTGACTATAATCAATTAATAATTAATAAATGACTTTTATCTACTCTATGTCATATTATAATATATAAATTTTTAGTTTGTGAAAACTGTCATTATAGATAGCAGTGCTTTAAAGTAAGCATGAAGTAACAATGTATTTTAAATGGGATTTACTTTTTCTCACTGTTTTTGACACACTTTCATATAATTAAATATTCTTTCTTAACTTTCGCGTTTTATGGTGATGACATCTTCTTTTTCTTCAAGTGCCATCTCCGCGAAGGAAGTCGGCAATCATCATAGCTATTCGGACCTTGGAGACGGCTGCTCTGAAAAGTTCGTTTGATGTACATCCGTACCATTCTCTCAGGTTGCGCAACCACGATATTCTGCGTCTCCCTATGCTTCTTTTTCCTTGAATCTTTCCCTGCATAATGAGTTGGAGCAAGTTGTATCTCTCTCCACGTGTAATATGTCTGAGATATTCCAATTTTCTGGTTTTAATTGTATTTAAGACTTCCATTTCTTTATTCACCTTTCTCAGAACCTCTTTGTTTGTGACGTGTTCTGTCCATGATATTTTTAGAATTCTTCTATATACCCACATCTCGAATGATTCCAGTTTTTTCATTGATGCCGCATTCAAGGTCCAAGCTTCCATTCCGTAAAACGGAGTCGAGAAAACGTAGCACCTAGCCAACCTTATTCTTAGCTCTAACCTTAGATCTCTTGTGCAGAGCACAAGAGAGGTGATGACACAATGAGCAATAAATTACAAAAAAAAAATTTGACAGTTTTGTGGTTTGAAAGAAATTAGAATTTTTATATGTCACAGTTCTAAGAATTGTAGAATAGAAATGAATTCCAGTGACGAAGAGTTACAGTATTTTTATTTGTTTATCGTAGATAAAATATTGTATGAAATTGTGCGTGAAGTACTTTTTGCGAACTTACGCGATGTATAGCACTCACTCCGTTTCATAAATAACTATTTTCATATATTAAAAAAAAATGTTTCGACCCGGGTAGATATTATTCCAGATTTTCAGATTTGGGCACAGAGTTGGATTGTTGGGGCATATATGGAGAGCAGGTAGCGCAACAACTATAAACTCAATTTTACAATGGAGACCCGGAGTTAGAAGGAGACGCGGAGGAACTAGAATAAATGGTTACAGGAATTAAAGAAAGATTTATATAGGGCAGGAATTAGAGACTAGCAGAAAAACAAAAGAGGATAGAAAGAAATGGAGAAGCATAGTCAATAGTATCGAGTAGCAGATTGGGAAAAATCTGCTCGAAAAAGATGGATCTAGATAGCTTTTTAGCGGGTAATCTCCACCTGGAGGGTTTAGCCATTTAATTTTTTATTACATATTATTATTGGTACATCAAAAATTAAAAGGACGGTGCCTGTAATAAAATCTAAAATATTAAAATTTTCTATAAGTTCAAATTTATTTATTAACATTTTTGATATAATTTTCATAAATAAATGACTTACTATTAACACTTTTTTAATTAATTCCAATAAATCCATTTTACAGCAATAATAATATATTAGTATTTTTGTTAAAATAAATATCAATCATATTATCATAAATAACACAGGTTTACAAAAAAACTAAATTTCGGACAATTTGACGAAACCATATGACAAGGGGGTTTTTGGAGTGGCTGATCACAAATCCGGGGTCTGCTCACCTCTATCGCGTCAGGTAAAGGTCATTTCAAGGTCAAATCAAGATAAATCGACAGTCGCTCTGAAAAAGTGTATTAGGGGGTTCTTGGGGTCGCTGAAGATGAATCCGGAGTCCGCTGACCTCTATCTCGTCTAGTTCAACGTCATTTTAAGGTCAAATCAACATAAATTGACACAATTGCTCTGAAAGTATAGGGAGTTTTGGGGTCGCTGATCATGAAAACTGCGGTCCGTTGAGCTCTACTACGTCATGTAAAGGTCATTTCAAGTTCAAATCAGGAGGAGTTAACAAAATTGATTTGACCTTGAAATGGCCTTTACCTGACGTGGTTGAGCTCAACGGGCCCCAGTTTTGTGATCAGGGACCCCAAAAACACCCTAATATACTTTTTCACAGCGATTGTGTTGATTTATCTTGATTTGACCTCGAAATGACCTTCAGCTACACGTGATAGAGGTCAGCGGATCCGGGATTCGTTATAAGCGACCCCAAAACCCTCCTAATATACTTTTTCAGAGCGACTGTCGATTTATCTTGATTTGTCCTTGAAATAACCTTTACCTGACGTGATAGAGGTTAGCGAACCCCGGATTCGTAACCAGCGACCCCAAAAACCCCCCTAGTCATATGGTTTCGTCAAATAGTCCGAAATGTATTTTTTTGTAAACCTGTATAATCAAAAGAATATCAATATTTTAATTTAAATAGACAACTTTAAAACACAGGCAACTGTATTCACAGTAAAAGTTTCAAAAGATCACACATTACGCTCAAAATAGGAGGTAAATCTAGCAGACGAGTCGTTGTGACTTCCAAAATATGACAACACCGCTGGAAGTGACAACGCGCCTTGAACTACCCTATATATGGAAGCCATAACGTATGCTGTACGCTTCGGTATATACGTATATATATACAAAATTTATTTTGGTAAATCCTTTCCCCTCAATAGGTAGACCCATTTTATAAGCCCCCCTTTTACCAAATACACAATTTTTAAAAAATAATTCCTAGTAGAAAAGGTGGAAGTCGGACAGCCTCTTCTGTATACCGGAAGTCACAACTTAACGTGCATCAATATATATATATATATATATATATATATATATATATAGAGTTCAGAACTCCAAAATTTTTTAGAGTATTGAGTCCAAGATTTTGCCAAAAGTACTGAAAAGAAATATAAGGCATGTGGTATTTTTGAAAAGGTAATTTAATAACCTTCAAAATTAGGTATCACTCAACCCCCCTTTCCATTAAAGATTTTGGGGGTTGTGTCCGCCCCCGCTATAGGGTTGATGTAATTTAGTTGAAAACTGGTCTACAAAATGTCCCCCTCACAAATAAATTTGACGTGTTTTTGCATAATTTTAGACTTTCTGTAGGGACCATATTATAGGGGGTGGCAACTTTTCAAATTGACACACTGTATGTGTGGCAGCCCATAGTTTATTTTTGTGAAGAAGCAGTCAATAAATAATATGAACAGTTCAGTTTATTGAAGCAGTGATTAACTAAAATTATGTATAATACGATGATACCAAAGTGACAGAACTTTGATTAGACCCGTAGTAACCTATAGTTGTGAAACCTGGGTAATGACGAAAAAAGATGAAGCCTAACTCAGGACATTCGAGAGTAAGATACTGGGAAAAGTATATGGCCCGGTGCAAGAGGAAGACGGCACATGGAGAATCAGGAGAATGACGAGGTTAATGAACTGAATGAAGGGTATGACATTGTAAGATTTGTGAAAAGTCAAAGACTGTCATGGCTGGGACATGTTCAGGGACCAGAAGATACGAAAACGACAAAGAAGATGTTACAGTAGAAGCCGGTAGGAAAGCGGAAAAAAGGAAGGCCCAGGACGAGATGGTTGGATGACGTGGAGGACGACCTGAAAACCATGAATATAAGACAATGGATGAGAAGGGCCCAAGAGAGATCTTAATGGAAGGACATAGCCAGACAGCCAAAGACCCATCCAGGGTTATGATGCCAAAAGAATAAGAAGATGTATAATACGAGGTGAATCAAAAGTTTTGTGAAGAAAAGCTGTCAATTTTTCAGTTATTTTACCAGATATATTTTTCGCTTTGCAGCTGAAGTAGTGTTATGGAGTTTAGTTATAAAATCAAAATACAATAAACAAAGGTGAATATTTCAGTTTGGAAGTAAATTTGGACAGGCAAATGCTGCTGTTCTTATTTTTATTTCTTCAAAGGTACTCAGTGTAGTATAACACTCCAAATTACTCTCCAAAATGTCATTTACTGACGTATTTCGACTGACCTGTTTTCAATCGTTTTTAAGACATCGTTTCTATTGAAAAATTGTATAAATATACGGGGTGTCATCCGGCTAACGCCGCATCCCTATACCTAACCACCATATATTTCTATCCTGGTCCTGGGCATCTTCCTCTTCCAAATTTCGGTGTTCCATGGCCTTCCTTATCGAGTCGTTCCAGGATAGTCTTGGTCTTCCCCTTTTCTTCCTACCGGGGGGTTTCCATTTCAGTAGTTTCTTTGGCCATCGTTGGTCGTCCATTCTAAGTAAATGACCGAACCATTTTAGAGTTTTTCTCTTGAGCCTGTCTACCGCTGTATTGGACTATTCTTCTGGACTCTGCTGTTAATGTCCCGATTTCGCTTCCATACATTAGCACCGGTTCCACAAATGACTTTTCTATTCTTAATTTTGTAGTTATGGATATATTTTTATCCCACCACACGGAATTCAAGCCACCTACTACCTTCCTAATTTGTTCAACTCGCCTACCTCGCACCAACTTTGGGCGTCACAATTCACGACTAGAAATTCTGTTTTTTCGATATTTATGTTTAATCCCCATTTTTTTAGGCTGAATAAAGGCGAGTTAACATCGTCAGCAAAGTGAATGATCGTCAACAAAGTGAATGACAGGCAGTCATCTCCGATCATGATATTCGTTAGTCCACAACATCTTTTTTTTTTCATTTTTCTAAAGCGACTTTCAAGTATACGTAAAATAGCAACAGTGACAAGCTAGACCCTTTTTTCAGTCTTTTTTCTATTCTTATTCCTTCAGATAGTTTTGTGCCAATTTTGACACATCCTAGATTATCGCTGTATAATAATTTGATGATATGTATAATAGCAGGGCTCACTTTCACATCAGCAAGGGCAGGCCACAACTTGTTTCTAAGAACGGAGTCATATTCCTTTTCCAATGTTGTTCTGAAGCTATTTTCTTGTGGCATTTTTATATATATATAAAAATATATACCATATATTATAAGATATAGATACCCATACTGAAAGAGGAAGTCAATAGAAAGAAAATACCACAATTAGTAAGTCAATAGTCGAGTTAGTACATATTTTATATTTTAGTATTACTTATATACCCATGTATTATTGATATTATTTATAATTTAAACAAAATTATAGTAAAGTCAGAATTTGGTATTAATTTTGAGAGTAAATTAAATGTAAGACCAAATACTTACGATGTCGGGATAGTATCACGAGGTTTTTCCTGGTTTTCCCTCGTGATTTACTATGAGATCTCTAACGCGAGAATTTTAATGTCACCGTTGCATGTGGTTGTCTTTTTAAAGACAGATCACATGCTATGATTTTTTTTTGTGACGGCTATTCTTGAGTTGGGGTTGATTTCATGTAATCGAATGAACTATCTTTCAGTAAAGTCGTCCCAGGAACGCAACTCATAAATATTGGCAATATCATTTTAAAGTCTTCTACTTTAAAATGTATCATATGTATCTGAATTGCCGATATAAATGAGTCAAATTAAATAAATTATTAGAAGAATTTTTTTACTAAGCAACAACATTTTTGTTTATATTAATAGTATTTTGTATTTTGACAACGGCACCCGATTTGGGGCGTCGAAACGTTAATAAAAATCATTTTTTAATAATATTGTGGCTTATTTCCCATTCTAAATAGTTAAAATTCCTTTTCCAAGTCTATGAAGGCAATGTGGGTTTCTTCATTTACACTCGTCCGTTTCTCTATAAGTTGTTGGATGACGAAAAGGTTGTCAACACATGAGAATCCCGCCGTAAAACTACTTTGATCTTCACTTATTTTCCCTCTTGTCTCTACATATAATCTGTTCTTTATCATTCTGCTAAATAGTCTACTAATAGTACTATTAGTAGACTAGTAGTCTACTAAGGCCGATGCCACATTATGCGTTTTGACCGGATGCGGTGAAAACGCATCCGTTTCCAACGCAACCGGACCGACCTGTCACACTATGCGTTTAGTCTGGTGCAGTTTGTAAGCGCGTACCGATGACTCAAAACGCATCCGTTTCCAACGCAACCGGACCGATCTGTCACACTATGCGTTTTCACCGGATGCGGCGGAAACGCATCCGGTCAAAACGCATAATCTGACATCGGCCTAAGGCATCTGTAGTTAGACGGATTACTGTTTACACTTTTTGTAGATGCTCGATATGTAGCAAATTTTCCATTTTCGAGGAAAATAATTAATTGCAACACATCTGAAAAATTACATGTAGTCCAAGTAATAAAGCTCAAAATAGGACGAAACCTCGCAATTTTTACAGAATGGATCAATTCGCTTGAAAATTTTGAATAGTGGATAGTCCGAGTCGATGATCAAAATCAGTATGATGCTGAAAGGCGCTTTTACCATGGGGGTGGTTGCCACCCAATCGCGGGGGTGGAAAGTTTTATTATATTTTGATCATAAAAGTTGGTAAAAACATTCATTCCAATCAAAAAACATTCTATAATTTTTTTCGATAAAATTAATAGTTTTCGATTTATTCGCTATCGAATGTGTTAGCTTTACATCGAAAAAATCAATGTTTTTAATAAGTTCTCTGCTAATAACAAAAAAAATTTTCGTTTTATCAAAACAACTTTATTTAACAAAAATGTACCTTTTAAAAAAATTAAAAAAAACATTTTTTTTATTTTCTTTAAGACCAATAGTAATCGAGCTATACCATATTATATGTTAGCTTTTCTTCGTCAAATTCTAAATATTATAGTTTCAACGTCAAAAGACGGGAAAACTATGCATTTTTCGAGGATAACTTGTTCAAACTAATTTAAAGTATTTAAAAATATCTATCTCCAGAAATAAACAAAAAGTCTCTAGCTCAAAAATTAAGTGACTTATAATGAAAAGAATGTCAGTCCCTATTTTTTTAAGCGAAAAAGTGATCGGAAGCAACCTCCTAATCACCACGCTATTTAAAATTAGTCATTTACCTTATTTGCCCTTCTTTATATATGTATTAGTAAAAGGTTCTAGAAGTTTGACCGGCTTAGAATAAATAGTTTAAAAACAATGGAGTTAAAAGCGAATAACGAATTTTTGTAGTTTGGAAAAAAATGGTCTTTTCTTCAGAATAGAAATATTATCATCAGAGATACGAAAAAATGTTTAAATACGAAATTGTAGCTTATGTAATTCTCAAGAACCTGGTTTGTAAAAATGTTTACTACGGCAAACATTGAGTGAGCTATTGACAATTAAAACTTGTAATAACATGCAAAAACCACCTTTACCAACCCTTTCAAAGTCACCTCTTTTTGCGACTAAGGATTTTAATTGATACCACATTGATAAATGTGAAAAAATAAACAAAAACTTAACAGCTGGATGTTCACTCCATTCCCTCAATTGCTAATGGTAGATAATAAAGATACACATGTATGTTTACAGAATTTATCCCCAACAATGTAGCAATTTATCGGCAAACACCAGTTCGACTGTCGGTTGCCTGTAAGTGGAAATGGACCGTTTGTTTATGCGTATTAGTACATTTTGTTGTGGAGTTATGTCGACTCGCATATATATAACTCATTCTTCATGTTAGATTAGGATTAAGTGCTTCAATTATTCCAACCGAATTAGTATAATTAGCATTTATTAGGTGATACGAAGAAGAGGAAAGGATTATTAACCTTTAACTACACGCGCTGGCGTATTTTGTACGCCAGATATAAGAATTCTACTGCAAATATATTTAAAAATTTAATTTTTGACCTTGTTTATGTCTCTAACCTATCACTGGAATGTGCTTTACAATTTGGTTTTAGTTTCGTTATAATCGGCGTTCTGGGAAGATCGTAATTTACAGTTTATTATTTGTTGTTACCGGTGGTGGACAATATATGCCACGATTACATTAATATACGTAGTAACAGAAGTACATATTTCAATTGTTTTTTAGTCATTATAGCACAAAATATATTTTTCTTTATAAACAATACCTTTTCTCCTGTAAAATATCATATTTCAAAAAAATTTTTATTAGCAATTTTATTTATCATGGAATCCAGTAATTCCATGATTCCAGTTATAAATCCCAATTGGCTTACTGAGAAGGAACTCCAAGTATTCACTGATGCCGAATAAGGTTTATAACAAACAACTAAGTGTATTTTTTCAAAAAAAAAATAAACAAATCCGCTGTTATTGTGTATTTTCTTGTGGCGTATAAAGTACGCCAAGCGTGTAGTTATGTCATAACTTGATGCGCGGGTAGTTAAAGGTTAATACATTTTTGCACTATTCTATCTTTTTGTTGTGTAATCTGCGATTTTCCGTAACTGCATAATAAAATAAGAGACATAAGATGTTTATGGAAATAGTTATCATGTTGCAGAAAATATTATTTTAATATTTTTTATATGTCAGTCATACTTGTGTACGATAAAGCAACGCTAAGATTGTATTTTCAACTATACTTGTATAGATAATCATACTATTCCTACTCTTGTATCAATATGTATTTTATACAGCTGGCCCCAAGCTCAAATAAGAGAGAACAAACAATAATAATGGGATGTAAATAGCAACGCAAATATTGCCAGAAACATTTTTTGTATGTTTTTTGTAATACTCCTTTTCAATCTAGTTTTCTCTGTGAATCCAATTTATTGACGATAATTCCGGAGAGATATTGAGCTTCAAGCCAAACAATATTATTGGAATAATATTGTATCGTGTGATTTTTTTACTTTAGTGCAGAAGTTGAGTTTGTCTGTTATCGGTTATATACAGACAGGCATATTCTACTGATTTTATTTTGTAATTTTAAAACTGCTTGAAATAATTGAAAGGAGATTATGCGGCATAACAATAGTGCTCGAAATATACATAGTTCAATATAAAATATCTCCAATAGCTGACAAACAGAATTACAAAAGCAAAAAATGTTCTAATTAGTCCATGTGGTGAGACCGCTCCCGTCTGGAAAAAATTCTGATTCGGTTTCTTTGTGAATTTCTATTCAAAAACGTCCTCTTTAAACAAATCTGAAGGGTGCCGGACGGAATTTTTGGGTAGAAATTGTTTAAACAATTTATTTGAACAAATACAAAAGGTCACGAGTTTCTGCTCTGGAACATATATTTTTGGTTTTTTTGGATAATTTTAAACAAGAAAGGTAGTATGTAATTTTTCTTAAAAATTGATAGTTTTCGAGTTATAGGCGATTTAAGATCTGAAAAATGCGAAAATACGCATTTTCGAGGCTTAAAAACTCATATTTAAATTAGTATTTTTGAGGTTACCACTTCAGAGGTTAACATTCAGCTTCAAGGTTCTGAAAAGTGATCGCTCTAACCTTAATTTATACCGTTGTTTCTTAATTGATAAAATATGCGTGTTTATCCGATTTTATTGCCGGTGCGGCGCCGTCTATTTCAAAAATCTCCTACTTATCACAAAAAAATGTTTTTTCTAGATTCTTTGGGATATTCTAAATTAAATAAGTTTCTTGACATTTTTTTCCAAAAGTTAAAGATTGAAGGTTATAAGCGATTTAAAATCAGAGAAATTCCAAAAAACGCGTTTTTAGATTTTAAATCGCTTATAACTTTAAAACTGTTAACTTTTGAGAAAAATGACAAGAAACTTATTTTATTTACAATGTCCCAAATAATCTAGAAAAAATACTTTTTGGGGTCAAATTGGAGATTTTTAAAATAGAGCCGCCTGGCAAAAAAATCGGATGGACATGCATATTTAAAAATTAAAAACAACGGTTTAAATTAAGGTTAGACGCAATTACGCTTCAGAATCTTAAAGCTGAATGTTTAAACTTGAATTTAAGTATCTGGTAACCTCAAAAATACTAATTTAAATATGAGTTTCTAAGCCTATAAAATGCGCATTTTCGCATTTTTCAGACTTTAAATCGCCTATAACTCGAAAACTATTAATAAGAAAAATTACAACATACGTTTCTTGTCTAGAATGATCCAAAAAACCTAAAAATATAAGTTCCAGAACAAAAAAAAAACCTGATCTTTTGTATTTGTGAAAAAAAATGTTTAAACAATTTCTGCCCAAAAATTCCGCCCGGCACCTTTCAGATTTGTTTAAAGGGGTCATTTTTGAATAGGAATCCACAAAGAAACCGAATCAGAAATTTTTCCAGACGGGAGCGATCTCACCACATGGACTAAATCAGGGCTACAAATGATACAATGATAAAATTGTATAATGCAATGGCCATATATTCTTTTATATGGATGTGAAAGCTCGGTGATGACACACAGAGATAACTCTAGCATTAAAGCTAGTCAAATGAGATTTTTTAAAAGAATAAAAGGCATTTCAAAACTTGGTAGACAGAAAAATTAACTCGAGATCTTGTCTAACTTAGGGATGGGTTGCCTTTTGAGTCGGAAGGGTAAAAAATAATAAAATATTCGAAGTTTTTACAGAATCACAAATTTTTTCTTGCCAACAATAAATAAATGACCGGTTCTGGGACCTACCACTTAAAAAAAATTATTACAGCTCCCTCCTGTGACATTTTTTCAGTTATTCATGTCAAGTCGGACAACTTTTCTATTTCGGAAAATTTTCGGGAGGGGGCGTTTCGTAAATATAGAGATTTCTAAACTTTGGTGCATCCGACCACTGGGGTACCCTTAAAAATTTGTCGGACCATATTACCTTCTTCTTCTTTACATGCCATCTCCGCTAAGGAGGTCGTTAATCATCGTAGCTATTCGGATTTTAGAGAAGGCTGTTCTGAAAAGTTCATTTGATGTACATCTGTACCATTCTCTCAGGTTGCGCAGCCTCGATATTCTGCGTCTCCTTGTGCTTTTTTTCCTTAAATCTTTTTATGCCTAATCAATTGAAGCAAGTTTTATCTCTCTCCATGCGTAATACTTCCGAGATATTCCAATTGTTTTGTCCTGATTGTATTTAAGACTTCCATTTCTTTATCCATCTTTCTCAGAATATCTTTGTTTGTGGCGTGTTCTGTCCACGATATTTTCAGAATTCTTCTGTACAGCCACAGCTCGCATGATTCTAGTTTTTTCATTAATGCAGCATTCAAAGTCCAAACTTCCATTCTATAAAACAAAGTCAATTTCAATTTCCTCTCACAGCTGATCGTCAGCACGTACTTTTGCTCGTTGCTTATAGTATAAAATCGATGTAATCCTAAGGTCATTGTACTCTGTCTTCTTTGATTTAAGGACGTGCATTAATTGTTCACGTCGTACTTTGTCGAATGTTTTATTACAGCCAATAAAAAATGCATATATATATCTTGATTGACGTCCAGGCAATATTATAGTCCAAGTAATGAAGCTGCAAATAGGACAAAACTTCGCAATTTTTACACCATAAACCGATTTGCTTGAAAATTTGAGAATACGTAGTGGATAGTCCAAGGATCAAAATGTATATAATGCCGAAAGGCGCTTTTACCATGGGGGTGGTTGCCACCCCATCTAGGGTGTGGAAATTTTTTATTATATTTTGACCGCAACATTTGGTAAAAACATTCATTATAAGCAAAAAACGTTCTATACATTTTTGTGATAAAATTAATATCTTTCGATTTATTTGCTATCGAAAGTGTTAGTTTTATACGGAAAAAAATCCATGTTTTTAATAAGTTTTCTGTTAATAACTCAAAAAGTTTTCGTCATCCTTATCAAAACAACTTTACTTAACAAAAATGTACCTTTTAAAAACATAAATAAAGCTATTTTTAGAATTTTCTTTAAGAGCAATAGTAAACGAGCTATACTATATTATGTTAGCTCTTCTTCGTCAAATAATAAATATGGTAGTTTCAAAGTTAAAAAACGGGAAAACTATGCATTTTTCGAGGATATCTTGTTAAAACTAATTTAAAGTATTTAAATATATCTATTTGTAGAGTTAAAAAAGTCTCGAGCTCAAAAATTAAGTGACTTAATAATGAAAAGAATGTCAGTCCCTATTTTTTTCAGCAAAAAAGTGATCGGAAGCAACTTCCTAATCACTACCCTAATTAAAATTAATCATTGGCCTTATTTGGTCTTCTTTATTTATATATTGTTAATAGGTTCTAAAAGTTTGACCGGCTTAGAATGATGAATTAAAAAAAATGGAGTTTAAACCGAATAACGAACAAGAATAAAAAACCGCTAAATGCCGTAAAAATGAGTGGCGCATACAATATTCCAGCTACAAAAGATCTGATATGAATATTACGTGGCACGAAAATGTCTTTTCATTTTGATGCAAAACAAAATTCTAGTTTTATTTTAAAAGATTTTTTTATAATATTTGCTCAATTTGAAGTAAAACGCGCCACAAAAGAGTAACTTTGATACAGTTTGAATTTTGAAACTCTTTTGTGGCGCGGATACTTCAAATTTAGCAAATATTATGAAAAAATATTTTAAAATAGGACTAGAATTTTGTTTTGCATCAAAATTAAAATACATTTTCGCGCCACGTAATATTCATATCAGATCTTTTGTAGCTGGAATATTGTATGGGCCACTCATTTTTACGGCGTGTAGCGGTTTTTTATTCTTGTATCAGGAGTTTCTCAAAATTATTTATAAATTAAATGTATGAAGTTGAATGCAATGTTTCTCAATTACACTTTAAGCTTTATAAATGGTCGTCTTTGTCGCAATATCTCCCAAATGATCTAGTGTCCATCGAATAAACACTAGATTTTTTTCTATTCGAAATAGATTGAAAAAAATATTGGGATGGTCGGTAAATATACTCGGATTGCCCGTTTCCAGATCAAATTTAGCGTCGTAACCACTAAACTACAAAAACCATTTCGGGAATAATCGTTAATTGGATTATACTTTTGTAGCTTAATAACTTCTAAATGGCTTAACCGATTTTGATCACTAAACATGAGTTTAAAACGTTTTGACAAGTAGTATCTGATGCATTTAAGGTCAAGTATGATAACTAAAGCTATTACAGGAATTATTGAGTTTGAAAAACCGTTTTTCCCGTAGGAAATAGATTGGATCATACTTATGAAGCCTATAACTTAAAAATTCGAATTTTCCCGGATATGGAAATTTTGAGTAATTGTCGAAAAACCAAAATTTTCAAAGTTTATTTTTAAGATTTTCGGCTATACTGAGCCGTGTAAATGTCTGATCCCGACGGCTTACACACCATTTGTAAGCATAACTCAACACTATTATTGATTTGGTGTATTTGCGGTTCTCCTGTCTCTTCTTGAACCGAAGATATATACCCCCAAAAAATACGCAATTTTGTACCTACCAAGTCCTATAGCTGGCTTATGGTTGGTCAAAATTTAAAAACTACACCGGTTCTGAATCGGCACTGACCCCCTCTTCAAACAAAGAAAAAATCATACATATCCACAAATATTTTCCCTTTTTTAAATAGAAATTGACTCATATTTCTGAGCTCGGTAACTTTTGAATGGTATAACCGATTTTCAAAATTAAAATGCGTTGGAAAGATATTGATCAGAACTATTAGAAGCCGCAAAGGTCGGACTTAAATTTTCGAAGTTTTTGGGAGTTTTGGGGATGAGAACGAAAAACAGACTCTAAATAGGAAGGGCCGTAAAATAAACACCCTTGGACCAAAATGGATGGTTGACATATGAATGGGTGAGTCTTTTCCTGAAGTTTAAGATGGGAGTTGGCCCAATTTTCAATTCAGTCAGATTTAGAAAATCGAAAATTTCATGTATATATAGTGTCGCGTGTAGGGGGGTGTGTGTGTGCCACTGACGAGAACTGCCATTCTCTGGTAATTTTTGTAGTTTGGAAAAAAGGCTTTTCTTCCGAATAGAAAGATTAGCATCAGTGATTCGAAAAAATGTTTAAATATTAAATTGTATCTTGTTTAATTCCCAAGAGCCTGGTTTACAAAAATTTTTTCTGCGGCAAAAATTGAGTGAGCTATTGACAATTAAATCTTGTAATAACATGCAAAAACCATCTTTACCAACCCTTTCAAAGTCACTTCTTTTTGTGACAGGATTTTAAAAAGATTTAATATTAATCGGCTTATAGATCTTAAAAACCTATAAAATCCTTTTCTACCAACTAAGATAAAAAAAGACTTTTGGTTAAACAAATCAATATATTTTTTTGAAAAAAAAAGGAGAAATCTAACTGGAAGCATAATAATGTAAGTTAGCGGCGTTTTTAGTCATTTGCCGTATTCATTGTTCTTTATTTATGTATTATTAATAGATTCTAGCAGTTTGACTGGCTTAGAATTAGTTTTTTAAAAACTGGAGTTAAAAGCGAATAACGAATTTTTGTAATTTGGTAAAAATGCCATTTTCTTCAGAATAGAAAGATTGGCATCAGAGATACGAAAAAATGTTTCAATGTTAAATTGTAAGTTATTCTATTACCAAGAACGTGGTTTGAAAAAATTTTTTCTGCAGCAAAAATTGAGTGAATCGTGAATGAGTATTGTCGAAAAATATTGATTTTTTCGATATAAAACTAACACTTTGGATAGCGAATAAATCTAAAACTATTAATTGTATCAAAAAACTGTATAGAACATTTTCTCGAGTAACTGCAAGCTTAGCATACTTTTGCTCCCCTACTATAAAAGATTAGCTATCTCAAAAAATAGACACTGAAATTGGAAAATATCAATTTGGATTCAGAAGAGGACGCAGCACTAGAAAAAGCAGAAGGCTACGGATATGGGAAATGCTTGTAAAAATGCCCATTCATGGACTTTTGACAAACTTTAAACAAGGCAGTGGGCATGTATTTGGAAATTTATTGGGAAACTAATTAACAACTGAACAGAGAACCTACACAGAAATCGGACATGAAATGTTCAGTAATGTTATAAATTTGAAACACGAGATAAACAGTCCAGAGCACCTATTATCTCGATAAATATAAAGAGAGAAATTCTTTTTTACTTGTTTATGATTGTTAGATATTTTATTTATACTCTGTCACCAAAAATTTTCAAATAAAGTATAATTTTGGGCTCAGAGAGCAGACATTTATTAGGAAACTCCATTGAATAACAATTCCTCTTACCATTATTTTTGAAGCGAATAAAGGAAGCCCCTACTAGTAACCAGGAAGAAAAATTGTATACTTGTATAAAAAGCAAATCTGAGAAAACACCATAAAATGAGCTCCATTAAGATTTTTACAGAACGAAACCCAGAGAGAAAGCATCCTGAAGTTGAAGGTCTTCTCCCCTAAACATTCACTTTCAAGATCAAAAATGACTTTTAAAGTGAAACTCCAGGAAATGGTTACGAATTTCTGTACAAAATTTATTTAAATGAGGTTATTAGAAAACGTTTGATTATCTTAGGAAGTCAGAGTCAAAGTGAAATAGTCTTTGTATTGACGGGAGAATATGAAATTCGTGAAAGTCTGATGAGCATTTTGGATTGTTTAAGCGGCACTTCAAAAAGTTTTTGATTGAATGATATTTCAATGTTTTTTACACGAGAAAAGGTAGAGTAAAAGTCAAATAGACGTGTAGAAGTTTCCGTACAGGTGGTTCATACCATAGGCAACAAAATAAAAATGGTATCAGTAGCATCAGGGGTGTTGCAAAAAATACTAAAATTATAAAAAAAACTAGCAATATTCTCAATTTGGTTTCAAGAATGGCTTCGGAACAAGAGGAGCACTTTTTTCATACGTGTGCTAGTTGAAAGATGTAGAGATGTCGATTCTGATATATACTTGTGTTTTATAGACTTTCACAAGACTTTTGACCTGCTTAAATATGAAACTAATAGTACTCTGGACTAATTAGCAAAATACAAGGAAAAGTTATTTACAATCAATTTTATTGCTGGAATCGAATCTTATGATTCTATATATTAATAAATATATATTTCGACGAAAATGTTCCCCAGAAAATGCGGGTTTTTCCAACAAAAACTTTAATTTCAACTAAAATTTTAGATAAGTAATTGTTTATCAATAATTAAATAACTTGGTAATATAAAATCTCTTTTCGCATAGATTATAATTACAGAAGCCGATGGAAATATAATGAGCACTTTAGCAACAATTGAATTGTTAATTCAAAATCTACGGTCGCTATAATAAACACAATAATTATGATACATAAGAGTAACTATGATTTTTGTATAAAAAGACACTGTACCTATTTAATGTAGTTTACAGAATTAAAATTGGCTATTTAGACGGCCAACTGGTAAACAATTTTTTGACTTATAAACAAATAGAACATCTCGGGAAATATTAAATTAAAATAAATTATGAAAACGGTATTTGAAAAAAGCGGCAGGACGCTTCTTTTAAAAGCAAGAACGGTTAATTGTGATAAGTGGTTCCTGAGATACGGTCGGTCAAAGTTGACCGGCATTTACGGCAAATATATGTATAAACAATAGGATCATAATTTTCGAAAAATCACCTTTAAATTTTTGTCCTCTTTCTCCACACCAATTTTTGTATCTCTAAAATACTCATAATATAATATATTACTATAATAAAAACTATCGATATTACGAGTGAAAATTGCCAAAAACAGCTATGCCAAAAATAGCTAAATTCCAATCGAAAATTAGGTTGAAGAAAATGTAATCTCAAAGTTCAAAATCGGTATACGTGAAAAAATGCGTTTTCTTGGCTTCTCATGGAGCAGTTTTCTTCATTCTTTTTTTGTTCCCAAGTAACTCGAGTACGGCCATCTAACTAACGCATTATTAAATGTCAAACTTGCTTTTGTTTTGTTATAATAGATTAGTTTATTTATAAGAAAATTTCTTGCTCAATTAGAAATCCAATGAAATCAATTAATTTGTGGTCATCTGATTGAATACAACCAATAAAACCAACATTATACTGAAAACAGATCCCATGGGCTGTTTTCACTCAATCATGTAGCTATGGATACCTACATTTCGTTTCATTTCGATTTTGACATTTCAAATATTCAATATTTCAAAATGTCACGATTTGGTTGTAATACTGATCAGAATATTAATGAAATTATCGAATCAAATATACCAAAGAATACTGTTTACAGTAAAAAAATTGTATGGAAAGCGTTTATGGACTTTTGCAATGATAGAAAATATGAATTAGATGGAAATCGGACGGTGGAAGAATTGAATGGAAAAAAAAAATTACTAATCACTCCAATAGATCGACCGCGGTCAGTTGGTTGGCCAAAAGTGGTGTTCAAGAGCAAGAGCTTATAAAAATTACGGGGCATAACAATCCCAACTCAATAAAACCGTACTTGAACATTGACGAAGAACATCATAATAAAATTATTAACAGCATGCGTAGTGGAAATACATCTTCATCAGTTATAGAAACTAACATGTCTGGATCTTCATTAAATTTTTCTAATTGTTCCTTTGTTAATTGCACATTTAAATAAATTGTTTCTGCTCTGTATTTTTTTTTCATAACCAGCAAAAAATTTTCTATCCGAATAACCCTCGAACATTGATAAATGCTCAAAAATTTTTTAACAACTTTCTCAAGCTTGTTGCTTACAGGCAACAGACCTCCGCCTACGGCGTCGGTCTGTTTCCAAGCAACAAGCTTTCGAAATCTGTTATAAAATTTTTTCGAACAATTATCAATGTCCTTGGGTTATTACTACTGAAAAGAAAACTACATAGTTTTTGCAGTTGCAGACTTTCTTTAGATAAACTTACTACAAGTGTACCTTTTAACGTTAAAAACACAAATATTGTGTTGTACCTTGTATAATTATTTAAACAATCTTTATTTAAACAAATTAAAATTTTTTGTTTTAATAAATAAATTAATTTATTATAACAAAACAAAAGCAAATTTGACATTTAATAATGCATTAGTTAGATGGCTCTATTCGATTTACTTGGGAACAAAAAAAGATTGAAGGAAATTGCTCCATGGGAAGCCGAGAAAATGCATTTTTTTAACGTATACGCTGCGCTGTGAGCTCGTACGTAGAGGGGATATTTAAAAATTCGCGAGCGCCAATAGTGACAAGTCTGTAAACGTTTACTGGAAATTTGACATAAATGTCAAAGTGATTAATTTAAAATTAAAAATAAAAACAGTAATTATAAAAAATATTAGGTGGTCAAAGCTGTGGTATATATTTTTACCTTAAATATACTTACGTTTTAAATACTGAATTTAAGTTTTTTTAATGTTCCGTAATATGTAATTATAAATTAATCTGTTAGTCTTAGCGACATCTACACGATAATTGTGAAAGGATCCGAAGTAAGAAATTATTATTTCATCAATAGAACGTCAAAATGATTGGCAAAATCTTAAAAAAATCGATTACAATTTAGTTACTTTTTTGCGTTGTAAATATTAAATTTAAAATTAATTAACAATAATTAACAATTAAATAATAAATTTAAAAATTACCGGTGAAAGTTCCATTACTAATCCGCTAGGAGCGACACCAGCGAAGCTCAGAGCGTATACCGATTTTGAACTTTGAAATTACATTTTCTCCAACCTAATTTTTTATTGGAATTTTGCTATTTTTGTCAATTTTCACTCGTAATGTCGATAGTTTTTATTATAATAATATATGTTATGCGTATTTTAAAGATATCAAAATTTTTATAGAGAAAGAGGACAAAATAATGATCCTATTGTTTATATTTTTGCCGTAAATGCCTATCAATTTTGACCGGTTGTATCTCAGGAATCACTTACCACAAATAAACGTTTTTCTTTTGAAAGAAGCGTCCTGCCGCTTTTTCTCCAATACCGTTTTCATGATATAATTTAATTTAATATTTCCCGAGATTTCCCTATTTGTTTTTCAAAAGCCAAAAAAATTATTTATAATTTTAAAATATTCCTGAGGCCGTTCCAATAGTCCAATTTTAATTCTGTAAACCACATTAGGTATAGTCCTGTCGCCAGGGGGGGTACAACGGCCTCCTTTATTCAGATGGATTTACCCAAGTTTTTTTTATGTATTTTGACCCGTAGAACACGAATTTTTTGGGTAACAGTTGATCCGGATGTCGATAAGATTGTTATAAACAAAGAACTTGAGGAATTACATAACAGCGATTTCTCGCAAAACAAAACATTTTTTCGTATTTTTTGGGTCATTCTAAGCCAAAAATTTTTCTACAAGTTTTTTCGTAGGATTCATAGTTTTCCAGATAACCGCTGTTAAAATTTCAAAAAATCGAAAAATTGCAATTTTTGAACCAAAATAACTTTTGATTTAAATATAAAATAGCAATTCTGCTTACCGTATTTGAAAGTTCAAGTTAAATTATATCGGTTTTGATTATTTTCATTGCTAAAAATTTATTTTTTTAATGTCAAACAAAGCTATAAACACATAGTGTTTCCCGTACCTAATACATGCGTTTTAATACATCCTACGTAGATATTGCCTCGCTTGCACTAGTACCTACTCTACCTACTTGTTCGATTTTAAATGAGAAATCATTGAAAACATCACTCACGTAATAGGTGTTTATTACTGTTTATAGCTTTGTTTAAGATTAAAAAAAATTAATTTTAGCAATGCAAATAATCAAAACCGATAGAATTTGACTTGAACTTTCAAATGCAGTAAGCAGAATTGCTATTTTATTTTTTAATCAAAAGTTATTCTGGTTCAAAAATTGCAATTTTTCGATTTTTTGGAAGTTCAACCGCGCTTATCTCGAAAACTATGCATCCTACGAAAAAACTTGCCAGAACATTTTTTGCTTAGAATGACCCAAAAAATACAAAAAAATATTTTGTTTTGCGAGAAACCGTTGTTATGTAATTCCTCAAGTTCTTTGTCTATAACAATCTTATCGACATCCGGATCAACTGTTACCCAAAAAATTCGTATTCTACGGGTCAAAATACATGAAAAAAACTTGGGTAAGTCCATCTGAATTAAGGAGGCCGTTGTACCCCCCCTGGCGACAGGACTAATAGGTATACAGTTATACAGTGTCTTTTTATACAAAAATGATAGTTATCCTTATGTATCATAATAATTATTGTGGTTATTATAGCGACCGTAAATTTTTAATTAACAATTCAATTGTTGCTAAACTGTTCATTCAATTTCTATTGGCTTCTGGAATTATAATCTATGCGAAACGAGCTTTTATATGACCAAGTTATTTAATTATTTATAAACAATTACTTATCTAAAATTTTAGTAGAAAAAAAGATTTTTTTTTTGGAAAAACTCGCATTTTCCGGGGAAAATTTTCGTCGAAGTAAATCGGGAAAAACACGTTTCTATGCAGAATTTAATTAATAATAATGCAGTGAATTTTTATTTTAGTGTTTTTGGTGTAAAGTTAAAATCTTTGGAGTTATAGAGCAAAAATTAAAAAAAAAGCACGATTTTCGAGCGCCATTTTGTTAATAAAAAGTAGCACATCATGTGCAGACTTTTGCATACGTATATTATTAATATATAGAATCATGAGATTCGATTCCAGCAATACAATTGCTGGGAAATAACTTTTCTCAAAAATGGCCTATTCAACGATAATCTGCCCAGACTATAGATATTTTAAGGTCATGTATCATTTCAAACCTCTACCAAGAACAAAAGGCTTAAATCCAAATAAACAGCTAAACATCTGGAAATCAATATCGAGAAGGGAGTAAGACAGGGATGTGTCCTGTCACCTTTGCTGTTCAACGTTTACTCTGAGAAGATTTTTAAGAAAGCTTTGGCACCTCGGATGGTATAATTAAAAACGGACGATGTATAAAGTAACCTGCGATACGTTAATGACACGGTCATTCTGGCAGATAATGTTAAAGCACTGCAACGCCTCATTGACCGAGTAACGACAGACTGTAGAGAATTGGGAATGAAATTGAATACAAAGTAGACAAAAATGATGGTTATCAACAAGCACCATAACAGAAGGCTGAAGGTCAATGTCGACGGAACACACGTACCTTGGAAGTAATCTTGATGAAACTTGGGACCACTCATTGGAAATAAGAACAATCGAAGGCAAAATCAACAGCAAAAGGGGACCAAGAAGAAGACCCACCCCTTGGCTTAAAAACGTACGACAATGGACGAATATGACCTCCATAGAACTATTCAGGGCGTCTTCAAATAGGACTAAATGGAAAAATACGATACAATTTTGCTGGCAGATAGTATGCAGCGGCTCCAAAGGATTATGGATAATGTTGTAGAAGCATGTAACAAATACGGCCTAAAACTAAATTGTAAGAAGACAAAAATAATGATCATTAGTGAAAACACTAACATAATCGCCCAAATTACCGTAAACAATACACCCCTAGAGAGAGTACAGAAAATATGCTATCTGGGCTGCAACATTAAGGATACTTGGGATCATAGCTAGGAAATAAAAACTCGCACTGAAAAAGCCAGAAGCTCTTTTAACACTCTTAGGAAAATTCTGTGCAACTTGTCTTTAAGTATCAATATACGCATAAGAATTCTTAGTTGTTACGTCTTTAGTGTCCTCCTCTACGGAGTTGAAAGCTGGAGCCTGACAGAAGAGGCCATAAAACGGTTAGAGGCGTCTGAAATGTGGCGCTACCGACATATGTTGGGGGTCTCATATATACACCACACAACTAATATAACTATTCTCCAGAGGCTAAGAAAAGACAAAGAAATAATTAAAAAGAACAGAACATTTACTTACTTTGGCCACATTATGCGTAATGAAAAATACCGACTGCTACAGTTGATTCTACAAGGCAAGATTAAGGGCAAGAGAGGCTTTGGACCTAGACTTATATCCTGGCTGGCCAATCTTATTAAATAGACTGGTCTAACGTCAACTGATCTATTTCTCTCTCTCTCTCTCTCTCTCTCTCTCTCTCTCTCTCTCTCTCTCTCTCTCTCTCTCTCTCTCTCTCTTGTCGTTTCCCCATTACTGAGAGTCGTGATTTCTTCCAATATTCCTAACAATGTTTCTCCATTGGTCTCTATCTTCAGCTGCTCTCAGAGCTTCGCAGAATGAGTTTCCAGCTGAATGCTTTTATTTGGTAAGAATATCTAGTTGGTGATCGTCCTCTTGATCTTCTCCCCGGAACGTTTCCAGAAACAATTAATCTCTCTAAACTGTCGTCACCTCTGTTTGTCCTATGAGCTATCCAAGGTATGCGTAGCATTCTTCTTCAGCACCACATCTCAAAGGCATCAATTTTTTGGCGCTTGCATGGGCGAAGAATCCAAGCCTCTGCTCCGTATAGAAATATTGAGAATACAAGGGCATTTACCAGTCTCATCTTGATATTTTGAAAGATAGATCTGTCTTTCCAAACTTTAGTTAGGCGACTCATCGCATTTTTTGCCATACCAATACGTCTCCGAACTTCTGCTTCACAGTTACCATAGTTAGTTATACTAGACCCGAGATAGACAAAGGTGTTTACTATCTGGTATTCCTGTAACATGTTAGTCAGTTGAATAGTGTCGAATCTGTTGACCACCATTATTTTTGTATTAGCTTTATTGTATTGATTTTCAGACCAACTTTATTGCTTTCTTACTCAACTCTTCGCAGAAGATCAACCATTTCTTGCTCATTTGCTGCTATAAGTGTAGTGTCATCAGCAAATCTTAAATTGGAGATTTTCCTACCAGCTACTGTTACTCCACCGGCCCACCCTTCTTAAACCATCCTCATGACATGTTCACCATAAATGTTAAATAAGTCAGGTGACAACACTCATCCTTGTCTAACACCTCTCTCGGTCTTAAATTGGTTTGAGAACTTCTAATCTAGTCGTAGTGTCGCTATATTAGACTGGTAAAAATTTTTATTAAGTGTCACCAGGTGCGTTGGTGCGCCCATTTCTATTAAAATTGACCACAGATTTATCCAGCTTACACAATCAAATGCTTTTTGGTAGTAAACGAAGCATATAATGATAGGTACTTAAAATTTTCTAGACTTTTCAATGAGTTGTCTCAGGTTCAGGATTTGTTCCCTTGTACCTTTACCCTTTACAAACCCCGCTTGTTCCTGAGGTATTTGGTAATGTAGATAGGTTTTTAATCTGTTTTTGATGATATGCAACAATATTTTACTAGCATGTGTTATTAGTGACAGTGTGCGGTAGTTTTCACATCTGGTAGTAGTTCCTTTTTTGTGTAGTGGGATATAAATTGAGGTACACCATTCAGATGGCCGTTTTCCTGAATTCCAAACAGCGACACAGATAGAATGGACGATATGTAATCCTTTGTCACCTAGTAACTGTAGTATTTTACATGGTACTGAATCAATGCCTGGGGATTTATTTCTCTTTAGTGATTTAATTGTATCTTTGACTTCAGCGAGTAAGACAGTAGGTCCTCTTGGGTAGTCAGAAGGCCACTGATTTTCTGCTGATACATCGTTATTTTTATACAGCTCGCCACAGTAATTTCGCCATGTTTCCAATATTTCGTCAGTATCGGTCTTTAGAATACTTTCCTTATCTATTACAGACCACGTTTGAGGTTTAAATTCTCTGGTAAGGAGTTTAATGTTCTGGAATAAATCCCTCGGTTCATTTCGACAGCCATATTCCTCTATCTCTCTGCATATTTGAGAGATGTAGTCAGCTTTATCTTGGCGGCACTGTTTTTTTAATTTATCTTGATAACGCTCTGTATTCATCGTTTGTTCCGTATCTTTATCTTCGTAGTTTTATGTTCTTTCCTGCGTTGAATTACAGTCCACGTATTATCGGATATCCATGGCTTACGGCCAGTGGAGACCGCTGCCTCATAGTCTTTTGTAAATAGAATAAGATGGGTCAATGTGGTCGCCAACATCTCCAGAAAATAGGCACTTTTAGAAGAAGTAAGGGTCGAGCTCTCCATGCCATACAGCAATGTGGAGAATATGTAGCAGCGTACTAATCTGATTTTAAGGTTTAACGTGATATCTCTATTAATAAGAATTTTCTTTAATTTATAGAAAGAGGCTCTGGCTTTTTCAATGCGTATTCCTATTTCTCTACTTATATCCTAGTTATCGTTAACGTTGGTGCCTAAATAGGTAATATTGTGGACTCTTTCTAGCGTTATTCCACAAGTTCTGGTATTCATTGGTTGTAACTCCGTTTTGCTGATAAGTTTTGTCTTAGAACTATTAAGTTTTAGCCCATATTCATCACATGCTTTGGTCACCTTGTTTATTAGTCGTTGTAAGTCTTCTTCATTGGAGGTAATCAATACCGTGTCATCTACGTATCTGAGATTGTTGACATTAATTCCGTTGATTTTAATGCATATATCTTCATCTACGGCTTCTTTGAAAATGAATTCGAAGTAGATTTAAAAAGTAGAGGCGATAAAGTACATCCTTGCCTCACTCCGCGTCGTATTTCCACTGTTTCCGTCTTGTTCTGACCAATTCGTATGTTTGCACATTGATGCCAATACAATTTTTTGATAATAGGGAGGTCTTGGCCATCAATTTCCAAGTGTTGCAAGACACATATCAGTTTGTCGCGTGACACTCGTCAAAGGCCTTTTCTAAATCAATAAAACACATGTAAACCGGTTGTTGTATATCCCTACATCTTTGAACCATGACCTGTAAACTGAATAATACTTCTCTGGTTCCAAAGTTTTTTCTGAAACCCAACTGTGTTTCGCTAAGTTGTTCTTCTATTTTGTTGTAAATTGTCGAGTGCAGAATTCTTAAGAACATTTTCAGTTTATTTTCTTTGGCATCATGACAAATTTTGACAGTAGCCAATCTGCTGGTATATACCCTGTTTTGTATATTGTATTAAAGAG
Organism: Diabrotica virgifera virgifera; assembly: GCF_917563875.1. NCBI lineage: Eukaryota > Metazoa > Arthropoda > Insecta > Coleoptera > Chrysomelidae > Diabrotica > Diabrotica virgifera. Next base: position 40,110,809 of record NC_065444.1, read on the forward strand.
ACTTAAAGAAGAAAACTCACGGAACCTGGAGCGACATTATGAGTGAAATAGAAAAATGTAACAGAAAAAGATAAAACCTGAAGACGGGATTCAACCCAACGTGAAATAAATTAAACTCAACGTGAAATAGACAAATTTCTGTTAAAATTTTGTGATTTACGATCCTTGAACAAATACAAATCCCTTATTTATGATTATTTATGGTGATCGTGGAGTGACTTGCCTTGTTCCATCAGTAATTTTACAGTACTGTGGGATTGTACTGTGCTCTCTGTCGTTTTCACTATTATATATATTATTATCTCTCTTTGCCGACCTTGAAATTAGTAAACACTTGAAGCTCGCTTTAACACGCGCTTCAACCTCGTCATGGGTCCGACGCTTAAAAGATAGTGTTTACCTTCTTTATCTGCTAGTACTTTGATTATTTCGCTGGGAATTTCATTTGGACCATTTGCTTTCCTATTCTTTGATAGTTGTATATATCCATTGCTAGATAGTTTTATTGCTAGATAAAACGAATTTGCATCAAGTAACGGTCGAATCCATCAATCAAGTTGTTCAGTAACTAGTAATAGTTGGTAATACGAAATGTCTATAGGTATAATAATATGTATATTGTTCTACTCGTATCAATGACTATAAGCTAAGCTACTGAGACACGTTAATTACAAATAAAACAAGTTTCCTATATGTTTCGAACTGCTATTCAAATACTCTTTGATGCACACATGTATAACTTCGTTCACCATTTTACTTCTATTTAGCTTCATTAGAAAATACCGTTTTGTGAAATAACTAGTTTATGAAGAGGAATATTTAATAACTAAAACTATAATTTTCACTTCAGAACTCTGCAAGTTCATAAAGAAAATGTTTTAACTGCAGAAACTTAAATTAATAAAGTTTTATTTCCTAATTATTTCCCCAAACGACTTTTTAAGTCATCACCGTGTATATTTTAACGAATATCGGCTGACAAATTTAAATTGGACAAAAAGATCAGTTAAACTTATTTTGAGTGTTAGTTAAAGTTAGTTCTTATTAATTTCCTCGAAAACTTCTAATTTCCGAGTTTGTATCACAACGTAATGTAAAACTAGAGTAAAGTTGATATTAATCACTAAGCTCTAATTAGCTATAGCTTATGAGTTAGTTAATTTACTTGCAGTTGTTCCACAGATTTTATATATAGTTACGTCAACAACTTTTAGAAGCCAATTATTTTTCGTTGCAAAATGTTTTCAAATCTTATTACATTAAGACTAAGTTTTCACTCTAATGGCATATAAAACAATATAATGCTATTCTACATCCCACCAGAATGAAAACAATGAGAACCTTCTCTGGTTACACCTCCGCGGCTTCTACAATTTGCAAGCCATACGGATGCTGACACTAAGGAAAATGAGGGAATTCTACCATTTACAATTCACGTCCCATCTGCTCAGCGCGGTAAAGTTCCAACGAGAATGGTTCCTTTCCTACTCCTATGAGAGTAAATGTAAATCAAAAATGAATAACCATTTTCAATTTCGTTGCAAAACGAAAACACAGCCGAACCATATTCTAGTCCAATCAGAGAGTGCAGCAAGCACCTCTACCGGTTTCGAAACTTATTAGTCTCTCATCAGGAGGCACATATGCTACTCTCTCTGATCCAACCAAAACAAACCCCAGCGTGCAGTCCCGGATTGCAACAAACGAAATGGCATATTATATGCCCTAGCGGCAACTGCTAGCAGAAAGACTAAGTTTTCACTCTAATTTTCATATAAAACAACATACTGCTATTCTACATCCCACCAGAATGAAAACAATGGGAACCTTCTCTGGTTACACCTCCGAGGCATCTACAATTTGCAAGCCATACGGATGCTGAGACTAAGGAAGATGAGGAAATTCTACCATTTACAATTTACGTCCCATCTGCGCAGCGCGGTAAAGTTCCAACGAGAATGGTTCCCTTCGTACTCCAATCAGGGTAAATGTAAATCAAAAATAAATAACCATTTTCAATTTCGTTTCAAAACGAAAACACAGCCGAACCATATTCTAGTCTAATCAGAGAGTGCAGCAAGCATTTCTATCGGTTTCGAAGCTTATTAGTCTCTCATCAGGAGGCACATATGATCTGATCCAACCAAAACAAACCCCAGCGTGCAGTCCCGGATTGCAACGAACGAAATGGCATAGATGCCCTAGCGGCAACTGCTAGCAAAAAGACTAAGTTTTCATATAAAACAAATGGCACATAAAATAATAGCATTATGTTGTTTTATATACCCTAGCAGTTGCCGCTAGGGCATCTATGCCATTTCGTTCGTCGCAATCTGGGACTGCACGCTGGGGTTTGTTTTGGTTGGATCAGAGAGAGTAGCATATGTGCCTCCTGATGAGAGACTAATAAGTTTCGAAACCGGTAGAGGTGCTTGCTGCACTCTCTGATTGGACTAGAATATGGTTCGGCTGTGTTTTCGTTTTGCAACGAAATTGAAAATGGTTATTCATTTTTTATTTACATTTACTCTGATTGGAGTACGAAGGGAACCATTCTCGTTGGAACTTTACCGCGCTGAGCAGATGGGACGTCAATTGTAAATGGTAGAATTCCCTCATCTTCCTTAGTCTCATCATCCGTATGACTTGCAAATTGTAGAAGCCTCGGAAGTGTAACCAGAGAAGGTTCCCATTGTTTTCATTCTGGTGGGATGTAGAATAGCATTATGTTGTTTTATATGCCGTTAGAGTGAAAACTTAGTCTTTTTGCTAGCAGTTGGCGCTAGGGCATCTATGCCATTTCGTTCGCTGCAATACGGGACTGCACGCTGGGGTTTGTTTTGGTTTGATCAGAGAGAGTAGCATATGTGCGTCCTGATGAGAGATTAATAAGTTTCGAAACCTGTAGAGGTGCTTGCTGCACTCTCTTATTGAACTAGAATATGGTTCGGCTATGTTTTCGTTTTGCAACGAAATTGAAAATGCCGTTTAGGAATAGAATCATCTTCTCCTTGGTCTGCCGTGCCCGCTTTCAAGCGTTGGCTATCGTCGTATTAACAAGCTGATGAAATGTTTCTCGGTCGGAAGTTATATGAAACAATTCCTTGACCGTTCTACCTGTCCATTGTCTAATTATATGCAGCTAGGACAGTTATTTTCTTTCAACCCAGCGTTTTTCTTCGACTTTGCCATGAATGATCAACCGGAGTAAGCCATATTTAGGTCCCCTCGTTATTATGACCGAAGTATTGAATATTTCTCATTTTTATGATCAATGATCAATTCTGACTCTTTGTGCATTACACGTCATCCAGGACACGTTCGTTGGATATGTGTGCTATCCAGGGGATTCTGAGCATGCAACGATAACACCACAACTCAAATGCTGCTAATTTGCTAAGTTTCTTTATTTTTGTTTTTTAGGTTTCGCATCCATAGAACGAAACAGACAAGACACTTCAATGCTCTGACAATACGCGTGGTCAATGACAGACTTCTACTGCACAATACAGAACGCCAGCTAATAAATCTTTTAAAGCTTTTAAATCTTTAAAAATAATAAAGCTTCATAATAGGATATAATCATGATCCATTAACATGTTCCATGGAGAGCCTCATTCTCTAACATGCAGAAGGATAGTTTTTGCCTGATGAGTCCACCTCGTGGGGGGTGGACACCGCTCACTTCAGTAGGTGGTAGTGAACAGGTGACAGAGTTCAGGCAGGGACCCAGTTTTATGGGGAATATCACAGACTTCTACTTAAGGATAAGGTTCAGGATCACAATGGCATACCCGCCGAAAAAAATCACCTCCAGTAATTAACAAATCTCGCCTGATCTAAGAAGAAGAAAACAAGAGCACCTCGAGATGGCAGGAATGGCGAAAGTGACACAAGAGCACCTCCAGATGACACACATGGCAGGAATGACACCCTAGACTTCAGGGCTAGTAGGGAAGGTAATTCACGCTGACCAACAGGTTTAACTTACTATCGGTACCAAGACATACAGGTGTGGAGGGGAATGAACGGGCTGATACCCTGCCAAGACGGGGCTCATCGACTCTATTTATGGAACCCGAACCTATGACTCAGTACTGTAGTGCAGCCGATATGTGAAACAATTTTGCATTTAATGATAGAAGTATATAATCTGGACCACATATACTGCACATATAAAGGTTCACATTTAGATATGAGGCCATCTCAGATTTTGCCTTTTACAAAAATGGCGGGGATTCAAAATGGCGACTATACATTGTGACTAATAGCATGATAACTTTTGAACGAGACTTCAGATTTCAACCAAATTTGGTATATAGGTTATTTTTTGATGTATAAGATCGAGGTCTTTTACCGGAATAATCGGTTTACCAGAAGGTGTGTTTTTCCTGGTTTTTATGTAAAAATATGCTGTTTTTTTAATCCTTTCACCCTGTATGTATTAATTTTTCAAATAATAGTTACTACCGCCATTAAAAAGGGCGTAAAAATATTTTTAAGGAAATATTTTTAACTTTTTAGTTATGTTAATTACCATTTAATAAATGCAAAACGTATCTTCACATGTACCTATATGCGTCAGATTCGTGCCAATATTACAATATTATAAGACTTATTGTGAATTTAAGAGGAAACAGTAGCGATCAACAGGTAGCGAAAACGCGTTCCAAGATTGCGGCTGTAATTTTGAATATTTTTTTGAGATATTTGGCACACGTATTCGTAACATAATAAAGAATGGCGGTACAGAGCCCAATTTGAAATATATATTAATATGTGGAAATTACTCTGTAATTAAATACAATATAAAAAAAAAAACGAGCCTGTACCGCCATTAAGAAGAACAAAAAAATACACTTTCTTCAAATAAACTTTTTTATCCGATGCCTAGATTTTGTGTCATTTTGGAACTACTAATGAAATAAAAAATTTTAGTAGTTCCAAAATGACACAAAATCTAGGCATCGGATAAAAAAGTTTATTTGAAGAAAGTATTTTTTTGTTCTTCTTAATGGCGGTACAGGCTCGTTTTTTTTAATATTGTATTTATTTACAGAGTAATTTCCACACATTAATATATTTTTCAAATTGGGCTCTGTACCGCCATTCTTTATTATATTGCGAACACATGTGCCAAATATCTCGAAAAAATATTCAAAATTACAGCCCCAATCTTGGAACGCGTTTTTGCTACCTGTTGATCGCTACTGTATCACCTTAATGGTAGAAGCAAATAATTTGGATCACATATACTAGTCTAGGCGCCAAATAGAGGTCACCGTGTCATTTTCAAATCTGATGGACAAACTCAACGGTTTCTTATGGATTTTGGGCTGCTGATTACGAATTTCGAGGGGGGATTTCGATCATAGTGGTCAAAAAATTGTTATAAACAATTTAATTGTTTATAAATTGTTTATAAGGCTCTGGCTCATAAACTAAAAGAGATAAAAAAAATATTTCAAACAAAATTTGTTCCCTAATATAAAACGAGGAAACAACCGTTTACTAAACTTAAATCCGACAATTAGAACTCAAGATATTGTAAAATTAGTGCACAATGCAAATTGCAAATGGCAAAATAAGTGTTTTTCGAAGCTTTACCGATCGTAACTCGGCTTCTACGCATGCAAATGATCCTTATAAGATGTCCTTTTAACCCTTTCAGCACCAGTGGACGTACGACGTACGTCCACTTACTATACTTCAGGACGTACGACGTACGTCAAATTTATTTTATTACGTTTCAACTGTTTTTATTTGGATTTTTTGCTTACACTGAAAAAAACGTTTCAAAATAAATAAATACAGTGGAACCTCGGTAAGTTGGATTAATCGGGACCGCGGCCGATCCGGCTTATCGACAATCCGGGTTAGCCGGAGAACATGGTAAAAATTAATAAAATACGGTACTCTTACAGATAAAGGTAATTATAATTGCCAAAAAAATTAAATACTTATGTCCAGTACATCTAAATTACGTAGAGTTGTATACATTATTGTTTATTTCTTGGTAAAAGAAACTCAGTCAAAGTGAAAACATTTTTATTTTATCTGATGAAAATCGATCCGGGTTATCGGAGGCCGACTTATCGGGGTTCCACTGTAAATAAATATTGAAAATTAGTATCTGTCTTCAATTATTTAGTTTAGTCACGGTTTAGTATATCGTGGATCGACCCCTTTTCATACAAACAATTTTGTCCAAAGACAGGTAGAAAAATATGCGACCTTTATATTTAGTAATGGTTAATCAGAATTAGTAAGTACATTTTGGGAAAACCTATTTTATGATTGACAAATACTGTTTTAAAAGGGTTTCATTAGATTTCAGGTATATTTACCCAAAATTTGAATACAATCAGGTAAACACTGAATGACTGAATTAGATCCAGATAAGAATGTATATTTTGCAGGTACAGAGTTTCTGGAGGATTAAATTAATAATCCGGAGAAAAGTTTATGTGTCCCTGCTGATAGGCTACTTATGGTTAAAATAAATAAATAAAATCGAAAAGATATTAGTTCTCGATTTAATTTTAAACTGTAGTTCGAAGTGTAGTCTTCTTTGAAATTATTTTATATTATCTCGAAAACTATTTCTTATCATGAGTGACAGTGATTCAGACCCCGATTTTTTGTTGTATCACAAAAGTATAAATTATGTATCATATCAATAAAAAAACTTAATTGTATTTCTCTTTCTGTGTTATTTTTACACCTCTGATATTGTTCAGTAAAAAGTCAGTGTGTGGGGTGAGATGGGGGAGAAGTCGGAAATTAGTAGTTTTTTAAGTTTTTCGTCAATATTTCTAAAACTGTGCTTTAGTGTTAACAATGTTCTATATAAAAATGTTCTACATAAAATATAAAACAAAAAAGGCCCATTCATAATAGTTATAAAATTAAGTTTTCCAGTGTTACGGAGGGTGTAAAGTGGAGGTTTTCGAAACTTTTTATATTTTTTGGGCAATTTATAATATTATTACTGATGAAAGAAATTTTCTTTAACAGGATTTTGTTTTGTAAATAAAATTTGCTATTTCAGTGGCCGATGGTGATAAGCCCTTGAAGAAACGTCAACCTCACCACCCAAAATCATCATCAATTGAAAAAATATATATAAAAAGTATCGAAAACCTCCACCTTTCACCCTCCGTAACTCTGGAACCGTTGATTTTATAACAATTATGCATAGGATCTTTTTGTTTTAAATTTTATGTAGAACATTTTTGTATAGAACATTGTTTACGCTAAAGCGTAGTTTTAGAAATATTGACGAAAAACGTAAAAAAAACTACTAATTTACCGACTTCTCCCCCATCTCCTCCCTAAACTGGACGCTCAAAATGGTGCAACTTTTTACTAAACAATACGTGGACCATATAGAACAATTTGGTGTTGGAGGAAAAATTTTACTTTGGATGTCTGGGTTTGGCCTCTTTTTGGACCAATTATATTATACTACTTCCGTAATTTTGGAACTGTTCATTTTAGAAGGATTATGCATGGGGCCTTTTTTATTTCAAATTTAATGTAGAACATTTTTGTCTAGAAGGTTGTTCATGCTAAACCGCATAGTTATAGAAATATTGACGAAAAACGTAAAAAACTACGAATTTACCGATTTCTCCCCCATCTCTCACCCAAACCCGACGCTCAAAATGGTGTGACTTTTTCCTGAACATTATATGGACTATATAGAACATTTGATGTTGGAGGATAACTTTGACTTTGGATGTCTGGGTTATGCCATCTTTTGAATCAATTGTATCATACTATTATAAAACAATATGCCACTGAATCTCTAATCCAAATAAGTAAAAAGTGTGGGAAATCCTGGAGAATTATGTACAGGTGCCATCTATCCGTGAGAAAAATTTGGCACAAAGTAGTACATTTGGTTGCGTCCCTTTATACTTTTCACTCAACGGTATACGGTATCATGCATTTTAATAGAAAATATGTTTTTTTTGTACAAGTTATTACATTTTTCAGTGTAGGTTCGTTCCTATGACGTACAACGTACGGCCGTTGGTATATAAGCATGAAAACTTACGCCGTATGTCCAAACTTAAAATCGCTGGGATTATTTACCTCAAAAAAATTAATAGCTGGGGGTGAAAGGGTTAAAGCATAATTAAGAGGCTTCCAAACAAAGTTCGTTAAATTATTTGATATTCATTTCTTTTAAAGTTATACCCGTTTGAAGTTAAAATTTTCTTAAAAAAATTGTACATGCATTTGTTTATGAAGGTTTCAAGCAAACTTGAGCTATAAACATTTATACTTTAATTAACAATAATGATAAAACAACTCAAAAGAAACAATTTGAGCTTAAGAAAATGTTCGTAAGTTTATTTTTGGCTAAGATGTCGATATTTTAATGGCGCGCTATGAGGCGCAAGATTGGCTCACAGTCAAGTAAGTATGTATTCTTCGACGGTTTATCGATCGTAACTCAGCTTCTACGCAAGAAAATGAGCCAATATGTGATATCCATATAAAAATGGATCGAGTTCTTTTGCAGCATCATCATTGCATATAAAACGAGCATTTATGATGTGGCGGCATACACACAATTGACGGGCCTTGATGATGCTGCAAAAGAACTAGATCCACTTTATATGGATATCATATAGATAATTAGACTCTGAAGCCTCAAAATGTTTTAGTTTTACTGCCTACAAGAACAGACTTGTACCACCATGTAACTATTAAAATTTCGCTAAGAACTTATGCAGATGTAAAAAAGCTGATATTCCCTGTATATCTCTATGCAGATTTGCAGATGCATGAAAAAAAATGTTTGTAAAAATAGTATTAATAAATAATATCAACTTACTTTTTAGTTATACTTCTGAAATATTAGTTTTTAACGTTTTTTTTGTCATTTAGTGCAAAAAATAGAAGACAATGTAAATAGAATGAAAGGTGATACGAGGTACAGTATGATGATTTAATTATAAGAATTATATGATAAAATTTTATTAGGATCTTCAAAAATGAAAAATGAAGATAACGTATGTATACATAGAAATTATAATTTGCATCGAGAAGTTAGCGCGTGAACCTTTACGCTGTGAGCCGATCTTGCGCCTCATAGCGCGCGCCATTAAAATATCGACATATTTGCCAAAAATAAACTTATGAACATTTTCATAACCTCAAATTGTTCCTTTTGAGTTTTTCTATCATTATTGTTCATTAAAGTATAAATGTTTATAGCTCAAATTTGCTTGAAACCCTTATAAACAAATGAATGTACAATATTTTTAAGAAAATTGTAAATTCAAACGGGTATAACTTTAAAACAAATAAAGATCAATAATTTAACAAACTTTGTTTGGAAGCCTGTTAATTAAGCTTTAAAACAACACCTTCTAAGACTTATTTACATGCGTAGAAGCCGAGTTACGATCGATAAAGCTTCGAAAAATACTTATTTTGCAATTTGCAATTTGCATTGTGCACTAATTTTACAATACCTTGAGTTCTAATTGTTAGATTTAAGTTTAGTGAACGGTTTTTTCTTCGTTTTTTATTAAGGAACAAATTTTATTTGAAACATTTTTTTCATCTCTTTTAGTTTATGAGCCAGAGCCTTATAAACAATTTATAAACAATTAAATTGTTTATAACAATTTTTTGACCACTCGGATCGAAATCCCCCCTCGAAATTCGTAATCAGCAGCCAAAAATCCATAAGAAACCGTTGAGTTTGTCCATCAGAATTGAATATGACACGGTGACCCCTCTGGCGCCTAGACTATACTACACATATAAAGGTTCAAATTTAGATACGAGGCCATCTCAGTTTTTGTTCCTTTTACAAAAATGGCGGGCATTCAAAATGGCGACTATACATTTGTGACTAATAGCAAGATAACTTTTGAAAGAAACGTCAGATTTCAACCAAATTTGGTATATAGGTTCTTTTTTTGATGAATAATATCAAGGTCTTGAACCGGAAGAATCGGTTTACCAGAATTTGTGTTTTTACTGTTTTTTTATGTAATAATAAGTTGTAATTTTTCAATTATTTCACCCTGTATATATAAATTTTTCAAATAGGTAATAACTCCATTGAAAAGAGTGTAAATGTATTTTTTAGAAAATATTTTGAACTTTTCAGTTGTGTTAATTACCATTTAATAAATGCATCACGTATGTTCACATGTACTTATGGGCGGCAGATTCATTTTGAATGCTCGCCATTTTTGTAAAAGACTAAATATGAGATGGCTTCATATCTAAATTTGAATCTTTGTATGTGTAGTATGTGTGGTCCAAATTATATGCGTCTACCATTAAATGCACAATAATTCTTATATTATTATTTGCACGAATCTGCCGTACATAGGTACCTCCATGTGAAGATAGGTTATGCATGTATTAAATGGTAATTAATATAACTAAAGAGTTCAAAATATTTCCTAAAAAACATTTTTACGTTCTTCTCAACGCCGGTATCACCTTTTTGAAAAATGAATATATACAGGGTGAAAGAATTAAAAAAGAAACAACATATTTTTACATAAAAAACAGTAAAAACACAAATTCCGGTAAACCGATTCTTCCGGTTTAGGACCTCGATATTATTCATCAACAAAAGAATCTATATACCAAATTTGGTTGAAATCTGACGTCTCGTTCAAAAGTTATCGTGCTATTAGTCACATATGTATAGTCGCCATTTTGAATGCCCGCCATTTTTTAGTTCTGAGAACTAACAACAACTTAAGAAAATATATTAAGAACAATAAGAGCCTAAAGAGAAAACAACTACAGAGAGTGGTGTCTACAAACTAACTTGTGGTGACTGTCCGAAAACTTACATCGGTCAAACTGGCAGAACCTTTGACAAACGGAAAACAGAACACAAAAGGGCGTTCAACAATAGAAAAACAGACACTTCTACATACGCACTTCACCTTCTAGCTCATAATCATTCTTTTAATGAAGAGTTTCAAATTCTGCATATTCAAAACAAAGACATTAAGCTATCTTTATTAGAGTCTATATAAATTAATAAATTAAAAAATGCAGATATAATTCTGAATGACCAATTCGAGACAAACAGCTCCCCACTCCTCAACCTCTTCAGTTATTTTAAAAAGGCAAACACATAGTAAACTAAATCACTTGAGAAAGGCACTCTGCCGAAACAGCTGTAGTCACATAGTTATAATGAATTTTGTTTAAGTGTTTTATTGTTAGATAAAATGAACTTTCATCAAGTAACGGTCGAATCAATCAATTAAATAAAAAAAAACTGTAACACTTCGTCACTGGAATTAATTTATACTCTTAAATTTTTAGAACTTTGATATTTAAGAATTATAACTTCTTTCAAACCACAAAATTGTCAAAACTTTTGTTGTAATTTATTGCTTATCATGTCATCACCATAACAACGCGAAAATTAAGGATATTTGATTATATGAAAGTGTGTCAAAAAACAGTGCGAAAAAGTAAATCCCATTTAAAATACATTGTTACTTCACGCACACTTTAAACAATTCACGCACTATTATCTATAATGACAGTTTTCACAATCTAAAACCTTATACATAATATGACATAGAGTAGATAAATACCTTTTCTTTTAATAAAATAAAGAGTGTGTGTACTTTGTGCTCACGTAAGAAATTATACTTCTATTTTTATGATTTCAACGAAATAAATATAGTTTAAACAATTTAATTCTATTTTTTTATATATTAAACTGATTTTAATACTTAAAATAATACCAAAAATTAAAAATAACGTTAATACGTCATTTTTTATGAACTGTTGCCTCCCCGCAATTATTTTTCTCTTGATGAATCGTAAAAAATTTAGAAAACGTTAGATTTTCTACACAAATTAATTTTCTTTTCATCATGTTTTAATATTAATTATCCTATTTCTAACGAAGACAAATCCAAAGACACAAAAATTATATTTATCAAAAACACCAATATATTTTTTTCACAATTTATTTGCATTGATACATACATATGACAAAAGCAACTAACTTCATACTGTCATTATATGCGTAGGCACTTCATACTATCGCTTTTATAAAAATTATCTCTCAACATTTTTGTCAAACGCGCCTAAGAAGTATAACTTCAATAATTGTTTATGCAAATTCTGTTTTTAAAGCTTCAAAATAATTTAAATACCTCAAGCGATAAAACCTTCATTAATCAGTGATATCAGGAAGAATCACTGTGGCCTAGCTTGACTCTAATTAGGGATTTATCACGGAAAATTGAATTACAGACGAGGAGAGAAGGCGACCGACCCCGCATGGAAAATGCGCAAAAATGATTGATGAAAAGCTGAAAAACTTTCGGAGCCGAAGAAGTGTTCGAATAATCGTCTTGATGTGGAGAAAATTACGGAAACAAAAGTTGTTAGAATTTCTCAATGGCAGCGATAGAGCTTTCACTCTTCTTACAATTTTTTCACACTCGAAAGAGCACACGGGTTTTTTCAATAACGGCGAAATATTTTCTGTTTTCCAATAATAATCGTTTTAGTTGGAAATTTGCTTGTAACGCAAATTTATAAAAGAAAAAAGAGTTGTAAAAATATAAAAAGAAATTTCATCTTTGTTTCATTTAAGCTTACTTAAACTTCAAAGGTAAAGGCAATAAGAAGCTGATGGTCCTCCTTCTAATCCATCTTGTAATAAGATGGTAAGTGCACACGGTGCACTTACCGTCTTATTACACAAAAAGGGCGATCCAACAGACCTCGAGAATTACCGGCCCATAAGCCTACTAGACCACCTCTACAAGTTATTCACAAGAATAATAACAAATAGACTGGAAACAAAATTGGATTTTTACCAACCTAGAGAACAGGCGGATTTTAGGAAAAACTTTGGCACTAACGACCACCTATACTGCATAAAAGGAATTATAGAAAAATCTATCGAATACAACCGCCCATTGGTTCTGGCTTTCGTAGACTTTCGCAAAGAATTTGATGCGATAGAAATTAACAATATAATGAGAGCATTGGAGAAAAGGCGTATAGATTATCGGTACTTCAAACTGATAGCAAACTTATACAATAAAGCAACCATGACCGTCCGACTACACAAAGATACCAAATCTATAAAAATCAAAAGATGAATAAGACAGAGTGACACGTTATCTCCCAAACTCTTTACGGCAATACTTGAACATGCTTTCAAACAATTGGAGTGGGACGCCAAAGGAATAAATGTCGACGGTGAAAGTCTTTCCCACCTACGAATCGGAGACGACAGAGTTCTTATAACAGACAACTTAAGATAGATTAGAACTATGCTTACTGAGTTAGATGCCGCCTGTAAAAAAGTTGGTTTAAACGTGGTACCAAGCGAAAATCCAAAAGTCGACTTCAACAAAATAGCATTGGTCCGTAAATATAAATACTAAGGACATGAAATCCAAATTGCCAGGGACAATCAAACTGCTGAATTACAGAGAAGGATCACCTTAGTATGGGCCATATATGGAGCTCTATCAGGTATCTTCAACAACAGCAACTTGCCAAATTATTTAAACGAAACGAAACTTAGACTGACCCAAAGAAGAATGGAACGTTTACTACTTGGACTGACTCTCAGAGACAGGGTCAGAAATGAAGAAATCAGAAGGAGAGCAGTCGTCACAGACCTCATAGAGCGAGTAGCATGGTTGAAGTGGAATTGGGCGGGCCATGTAGCCAGAATGAAAGACGGGAGGTGGACCCAAAAAATTACAGTGTGGAGACCAAGAGAAGACAGAAGAAGTAGAGGTAGACCACCTACACTATGGACAGACGACGTCAAAAGGATTGCTGGAAATTGGTTGCAGAAGGCCCAAGATCGACAAAACTGGAAGAAATTAGGGGAGGCCTATGTTCAACTTTGAATGCAGAAGGCTGGATGATGAAACTTCAAAGGTAAAGACAAAAAAACTGATGGTCCTCCTTCTAATCACTTCACAGTTCTTTTAAAAATTTAGCGAGAGTATTATATATTATCCTTACAAATAACTCAACGAATTGGAGACTTCTAAACAGAAGCTGATAAAATATTTACCGAAAAAAGTAAATGACCCGCTGCAAGAGGAAGGCGGCACATAGGGAATCCAGAGAAACGACGAGGTTAATGAACTGAATTAAGGGTATGATATTGTAAGATTTGTGAAAAGTCAAATAATGTCACGGCTGGGGTATCTTCAGAGACAAAAATGCAAAAACGGTAAAGAAAATATTACAATGGAAGCCGATAGAAACGCGAAAAAAAGAGAGACCGAGAACGAAATGGTTATGCTTGGATGACGGGGAAGACGACCTGAAAACCATTAATATAATGAAGGAGAAGGGCACAATATAGATATGAATGGAACAACATAGCCAAAAAGGCAAAGACCCATCTAGAGTTATGGTGCCAAAATAAGAAGAAGAAAAAAGTGATACAATTAGCCTGAACATACCTCAGATCGAGATCATCCGTTAACGCACGGCCTTTGATTGTGTATAATCTTATGGATCTCTTCTAAATAGATTCTACACATGCAATATTTCGTACACTGATCCACACTCAAATACTATTACAATACTATTAGGTCTGGATCCCGCGTATGAAAAAATAGTTGATTAATAGCAAGCTGAAAATTTGTTAATAGCTTAAGGGTGTCTAGTCGAACAAACTTTGATATATGGGAACACTGGAACAGGGGCAGTTTTAATTGTGGAACAGGTTAAAAATTTGGAACGGTCACACCATGAAAACGGCACATTTATTTTGTCCGACAAAACAGACTTAAACTCTCCGACCAGAGATTAAACTCTCATGCAAAAATCAGACTGCTATTTATCACCAAATGGACGTTTTATTGAGTGGAACATGTAGAATATGTCAAATGACAGGAATTATGACAGGTGATAAATAGCAGTCTGATTTTTGCATGAGAGTTTAATCTCTGTTCGGAGAGTTTAAGTCTGTTCTGTCGGACAAAATAAATGTGCCGTTTTCGTGGTGTGACCGTTCCAAATTTTTAACCTGTTCCACAATTAAAACTGCCCCAGTTCCAGTGTTCCCATATATCAAAGTTTATCCAACTAGACACCCTTAAGCTATTAACAAATTTTCAGCTTGCTATTAATCAACTTTTTTTTCATACGCGGGATCCGGACCTATATTTATTTTTCTGTTTATATTAATGTCATACCTTCGGTAATTATAATTGCCTGTCTACCTGTCTGCCTGTTTATATTAATGTCATACCTTCAGTAATTATAATTACCACGTTTGTCTCACTGGACACTTAATTTGTCCGTTACATCCTCTAGTCCAGTAATACTCAACCTGCGGCCCGCGGGCCGCATGCTATGCGGCCCGAAAGCTAACTGAAGGGCCCTATGATCAAATTATTTGTCAAATTCTACGTGTTTTTCAAATTATTTGATAGTGTGCCGTTGTGTTTGAGGCGTGTTTGTGCATGAGGCAGACAATTTAATGACTTTAATTGTAAATTATATTTACATTTTTAAGAACTATGATTTAAAAGCAAGGTATTATTAACTTTTAATAATAAATTATTAAAGTTGATGAACAAATACTCATTTTAAAAATAATCAATACTTATTTACTACATTGCAACGACCCACTTAGTAATCACAAGAAAAATTCAGGTCCAGATTGACAAAAAAAAATTTAAAATAATTGTGACCTTGAAACAATATCCTCTATATTAAAATTTTCAAAATTCGTCTGCACATTTGAAACGGGCACAAAAAACTAAGTTTAATTGCTCGCTTCAATTTTTTGCGCAGATAATTTAATGACATTCATTTTGAAATTATATCGAAATTTTTGTTTTGAAAGTTCGAGTTTTAAAAATTTCGACATAATTTCAAAATTAAAGTCATTGAATTGTCTGGGGAAAAAATGGAAGCTCCATTAAAGCTCTTTCCAAATGTGCAAACGTGTTCTGAAAATTTCAATATACAGCATGATGTTTCAAGGTCACAATGGATTTATAATTTTGTTTAATCCGAATCTGGATTTTTCTTCTGATTAGTAGTTGGGTGGTTTGGGTTCTAAATGTGACATATGTGTATCAAATATCAAAAAATATACAAGGTGGTTATAAAGTTATGGGTCCAGAAAGAAATGGGCAAAATCGATAAAACACCCTGTAACTCGGTTATAAAGTCGGTGGAGCAATAAATTTAATATGTCTAGAACCGCCTCATTTACCTGTATTCACCATTCAAGAATTTCCATTTCCCAATGAAACACCCTGTATACTACTTCATCTTCATTGCGGCCCGCAAGCTGTGGCAATAGCTACTATGTGGCCCAGGAAAGAAAAAGGTTGAGTATCGCTGCTCTAGTCCATGCTCTGCAATACCTGATATAGGTTGGTCAAAGGTATATAATATCTTCTTCTAATAGTCCTGGATCCCGCGTACCAAAAAAAATTTATTAATAGCAAGCTCAAAATTTGTTAATAGCTTAACGGTGTCTAGTCGGACAAACTTTGATGTACGGGAACACTGGAACAGGGGAAGTTTTAATTGTGGAACAGGTTAAAATTTGGAACGTAAGACTACGAAAACAGACCATGTATTTTGTAGGACAGAACTTCCAATTGATTTGTTACCACTTCATTAAACTCTTATTCAAAAATCAGACTGCTATTTATCACGTGTCATAATTTCTGTCATTTGACATGTTCTACGTGTCGGACTTATTAAAATGCCCAGTTGGTGATAAATACCTTTCTGTTTTTGGCATGAGAGTTTAATGAAAGGGTAACAAAATAATTGGAAGTTCTGTTTGACAAAATACATTGGACGTTTTCGTAGTCTGACGTTCCAAATTTTTAACCTGTTCCACAATTAAAACTTCCCCTGTTCCAGTATTTCCATACATCAAAGTTTGTCCGACGAGATACCGTTAAGCTGTTAACAAATTTTCAGCTTGCCATTAATCAACTTTTTTTTGATACGCGAGATTCAGGCCTATAAAGGTGACAAGCTTCCAGTGATGTTCGCAGCCATATTGACCCGTCTTATATTATATTGTCTTCTATTCATAGCAGCTCGAAATAGATCAGTTAAAGTTAGACCAGTTCATTTCCTAAGACTGGCCAGTCAGGATATACATCTACCTTCTCTTGCAATCTTGACTTGTAAAATCAACTGTAGAAGTCGGTAGGTATTTAATACTACGCATATTCTGGCTGAAGTATGTCAATTTTCTGTTCTCTACTGTTTTAATAATTTCTTTGTATTTTCTTAGTATCTGGAGAACAGTTAGGTTAGTTACGTGGTGTACATATATAAGACCCTTAACATAAGTCGGTAGCACCACATTTCAAATACCCCCAATCGTTTTGTGGCATCTTCGGTAAGACTCCAACTTTCTACTCTGTAGAGTAGAACAATAAAGACATCTAAGAATTCTTATACGTATATTCATACTTAAAAATAAGTTGCAGAAAATCATGCTAAAACTAAAAGAGCTTCTGGCTTTTTCAATACGAGTTTTTATTTCATAGCGATGATCACAGGTATTTTTAACATTGTAGCCCAAATAAAACAACTAATCTTATTCTCATGAGCATCTTTCAGTACGTCACAGTTTTTCGATTTCATTCTAACGCACTAAATTGTATGGGACAGGGAAAAACGCACGTCGTCGGTGCATTATTTACGAATTATATAATATATCTACGAATATAATCTGTACAATTTATAAGACTATACAAATCAAAGAAAATACCATTTTATAAATGCAATAAACACAATTGATTTGTTTTTATGCCAAATTGCAAATACCTACAATGTGACAACTGTCAGATTTAATTAAAATATCATGTCACTAAAATGTATATTATCACGGACTTACCTTTTTTTCTATCATTTGTGACGCACTAAAAAATGCTCATGAAAAGAAGCATATCAGCTAATACAATTCATTTCAAAAAACTTTTCAATAAACGTCGAATTATTGATAGTTTTATTATTTAATGTTAAAATCACAGCATTCTATATTTACTAAAATACTGCAAAACTATTTGGTACCTACTGAGAAATTTCATTTATTTAGGACCATTATGAATAGATAAAATACTAAGTGTTACATATGCTTGAACTCGTATTGAAGTGAGGATTCCAAAAATAATACAATATAATATATTGTAACAATATCATAATATATTGTAACAATATAACCATATATATTGTAACTTTCTGAAATGTTTAATGGTTTATATCGGAAAAGAAAAGAACGGAAGGTGAAAAGCGCCGATATGGTAAATTATAGCAATATGCGCATTAATGCGATGTGGCATTGAAAAGACTGGACTAAAAGTGGGAAACGCCTGATTAACTCTTAAATGTATGGTCTCAATTGTACAAAAACCGGGGTATGCAAATTTTGTAATATAAAGATTTCAAATTTGATGCTTGCCATGTTGCCATATTTACCATTTTTTTATCATGAATCACTTTGGTTTTTTTAATTTAACCCTATATAATATATAGTGTTAAATTAAGGTAATGATAAAAAAATGGTAAATATGGCACTATATATTATATAGTTTTAAATTAAAAAAACCAAAGTGATTCATGATAAAAAAATGGTAAATATGGCACTATATAATATATAGTGTTAAGTTAAAAAAACCAAAGTCATTCATGATAAAAAATGGTAAATATGGCAACATGGCAAGCATCAAATTTGAAATCTTTATATTAAAAAGTTTGCGTATCCCGGTTTTTGTACAATTGAGACCATACATTTAAGAGTTAATCAGGCGTTTCCCACTTTTGGTTTTCAATGCCATATCGCATTAATGCGCATATTGCTATAATTTACCATGTCGGCGCTTTTCACCTTCCGTTCTTTCCTTTTCCGATATAAACCATTGAACGTTTCAGAAAGCTAAAATATTACTCGTCATGGGCCAACACTTTTCAACTACAGGTTTTTCATTTTACGTGATTTATTTTTAAAGTTTGTTCCTAGTAGGAGAGTGCATATAGATTTTCACTTCGGAAAAAATCAAACAAGATAGAACTTTTTGTAATTTTATTAAGAAATGTTTAATAAACAACATATCAAAAAGTTCTACTCTAGAAGTGGGTGCTTCATTTTTTATTAAACAAATGAACTACGAAGTTTGATGTTTTTTTCAATAACTCCGAAAATATAAATTTAAGAACAAAACTGACTGAAAAATTCAGAAAATTTTACAAAAAAAACCTTATATAAAGAAAATAAAAAGGAAAAGATTCCTCTCATTGGCTGTATACCATAATAAAAAACGTACTAAGAAAGTAAAACTTCGCTTGTAGGTAATTGGTATATAAATTAAATTTATATATCATAAAATTTATATACCATTTACCTACAAGCGAAGTTTTACTTCCTTAGTACGTCTTATATAAAGAATTTTCTAAAATTAAATCTGTATCTTCTATTATTTTTTATTTATAACGCTAAAGTCACCCTTCTCACAAACATTGGTGCACTGTAAACTAGCGTACGGCGAAGTGCACGGTTGAGTTATTTTAATGTAATTCTTTAACTAATGCATCAAATTAAATTTTACCAATTGAACCTAAAAGAAGAATAATTAAGCTATTTTATGGTTATATTAAAAATAAATAAAATTTATGGGCATAAGTACGGTGGGGGCGGAAAATGAGCCTTGCATGAATTTTGTTTAAAAATGATTTAAAAATATGTACCTAATACAATTTTTCTTATGAAACCTTCAATTTTGCACAACTTACCTTTCAAGCATCGTACTAAATGATGTTTCATTCAAAAAAAATCTCAAAAATTTAGTTCAAATAATATGACGTCTTAAAAAATGCAATTTTTGAAATCTTCGTAGTTTTATAGAAGTACCACCAATTTAAAACGGTATTACTCAAGTTTGAACAGATCTATTACAGTTTTATAAGTGCTTTTTTAAAGCCTATGATGCAATGTTTAAAATGAACTGAATTAATTTACTTTAGAAATGAAATAGACTATTTCTTTTTGAGAAAATTAAGAAAGATAACAAAAATGTAATACAAAAACCGAAAATTACCAGCTAAAAAAATGTTTATATAAAGTGATAAAAACTTTTTTCCGTAAAACTTACCTAAAATATATTTAATAATAAACTTCAACAATACTAAATATTCAGCAAAAATTTTTTTTAGCTCTTATACAGTATGTCTGCGTAACTTGGAACCTATTGATAACTTCTTTATTATCAGTTTTACGAAAAAATGTTATTCTTTATAAAATACTCTGCATTGTATATAATCTAAGATGCAATCATCAAATATCAAATTTAATGAATTTTATACGAGGTATGTAAAAAAATATGAATTTCACACAATAGTAAAGTATCGTTAAATTTCACAATATCGAAAATTGTTAATAAGAAAAGTTGTTTGGAATTAAAAAAATTGTTTTAGTGTTCAATTACACCCTTCTAATTAAAATATTGTGAATAATAAAGACACTTAACTCTTAAGAAAAATTCATATTTTTTACATACCTTTTATAAAATTTAAAAAGTTTGATATCTGATGATTGTATCTTAGATGTTCGAGCGGGGAGAGCATTTTATGGAGAATAACTTTTTTTCGTAAAAGTTATAATAAAATAGTTATCATAATTGTAATAAAATGATGATGAGTATCCGTAATTTGGGAAAAAATTGCAAAAAATTTTTCGATTTGAATAATGTAATTGTATATTTAAACATAGTTTTTAATTTCAAACAACTATTCATAATAGCATTTTTTGATATTCTGAAATATAAAATATTTTACTCTTTAACGAAATTCAAATTTTTGACATTACTCGTATAAAATTTATAAAATTTGATATCTGATGGTTGAGTTTTAGATTTTTGACTATCCAGAGCAATTTATGAAGATTAACTTTTTTCGTAAAATTGATAATAAAAAACTTTTCCATGTGGTTCCTAGCTACGCAGACATACTGTATAAGAGCTTTTGTATAAGAAATTTCAAATTGCAATGCCATATTCGGATTCAGTTTAATCAAAAACAAAATAGAAACATATTTGATCAAAGTAAAATGATGAATTTAAAGATATTTTTAAAATTATTAATACAAAACAATTGTTATTGTTTAAACAATTAATAAACAATTAGCGGCCAAATCCGCGAGTAGAACTTTTTACTTTAACATGTATATTATAAACTAACAAAAAATTTTTAGAAAAATATAAGCTTGTTTGAATTTTTCCGAAACAATGCATGTTTTCGTTCGAATTGCACTCCCCTATAGTTGAAAATATCATAAAGAGGCGAAAGATGCTGAATGAAAACTGGAAGTCGTGAAAAGTCTTTTATATCGTTAATGAATTTCTAAGGTAGGTATTTAAATATCTTCTGTTAAATAACTTAGTTTCCTGACAACGTTCTGTTGATTTTATATCTTAAAAAAACGTCAGGTAATTTGTATAAATACGACTGTTTAATTGTTGCGAGAGTGGCACCATATTCATACCTTAAGCATTAATATTCATAACTTTTTTATTTAAAATATACGAGACCATGTAATTAAGCAGTAACGTTTTTATTAAACTGGAATGTATTGTGGAATTTGTATGCAGTAGATCCCCTTCATTATGTTTTTAGTAATCCCAAGGATTGAGATATTCCGCTACAATAAATTCCGGCAGATTTCTAAGACCTAGGAATATTTTTAAATGAATATTTTTAAATACACATGGCGTGCTCTAGGAAGGAGATCGATAATTAAATCCATAAAAGTAAATAAAACCTATAAGTGATGTAGAAGATACTCGAGTATATCTCGAAAGTAAAATATACTCCAACCACCCTCTCATAGATTGAACAATTCAAATACAGTGAAGAGAAAAAGGCAAAGCATTAAATAACATAATAATAAGATAAAGTATCTATTTAAGGTGTACATACAGCCAAACTTATATGGAATCATCTGATATGTCTTATTGTTTTGTGCGGATTTAGAAAATAGGGAGGTATTGTTAACTAGCCCTAGCTTCGATTCTATTTGCAGAAGTTTCGCGCCAGCACGCTTGAAGGTACTGAACAACGGTCAACAGCTGTTTTTATTTTTTTTTGTAAATTACTCCGCGATTCAAAAAGATATTCCGGTGTGCATTATTTTACGATTTGAAAAACAAAAAAGAAATTGACAATAAAAGTTAACAATACTTTAAACTCGTTTTCCTGAAAACTCCTTTTTTCAAAGGCTGCAGACATTTTAGCTCAAAAATTACTTGACCGACCCACCTGGAATTTTGTATATATTTTCTTTTGACATTCCTTTAGATAAATCTGTCGAAATATTTTTTGTTGTATGCTTATTTTTTGTTTAACAATAATAAATATGTTAAATTTCACCCTTTTTACAAAAAATTCGTTGTTTTGAGTTCTGAGTGGTATCAAAAAGTCAAAACTAGATAAAACTAAAAATACTTGACAGCGTTACCTCGAGAAACTCATAAGCTAATAAAATCTTTTTGAATTTTTTGTTTACCATGATTTAATGATGAGTTCTGATGTCCACCGCAAATAGTCCATTCATTCACGGTTTTTGCTCTAAATTTTAAAGAACCGCTTGGATTGACATGCAATTTGGCATACAGATAGCTTACATGTCAAAGAAAAAAAGTGATATTGTGCCGATGTGTGCTTTTGCCCTGGGGGTAACTTTCACTCCCTATTGGTGGTGAAAAAATATATGTCCAAAATAAATCCGGAAATTGGTAAACTGACTAATTTTAAGTAACTTTTGTTCTATAGAGCTTTTTCGCCAAGTCAACACTCTTCGAGTTATTTGCGAGTGAATATGTTCATTTTTCAACAAAATAACCACATTTTTAGACGCTTTTTCGCAAATAACTCAAAAATTAAGTATTTTGTCGAAAAAAATGTTCCTAGTAAAAATATAGCTTATAAAAAAGTAAAAAAAATGGTGTACGCGTTAGGTCTCTGGATCTCGTAGAACCGGAGATATAGCCAATGAAAAATAGATTCATATTCACCAAATTTCAAATAGAATATTTCGACGTGAAATATCCAAAAAAATAAAGCACTTTTTGGGGAAAACCCATTATAACTTTTTTATAGTGTTTAAAAAAAGCTTTATTTTTGTTTTTACAAACAGTTTCTAGCATTAAATTAAGCAAGTTATGCTCA
The DNA here is from genome assembly GCF_917563875.1 of Diabrotica virgifera virgifera. NCBI lineage: Eukaryota > Metazoa > Arthropoda > Insecta > Coleoptera > Chrysomelidae > Diabrotica > Diabrotica virgifera. The sequence continues at coordinate 40,134,020 of NC_065444.1, forward strand.
AAATAAAGTTGGTCTCTTTTGTTTTTTCAAAAACAAATCGGGAAGACCACCCTCTAATTAGCAACTAAAATGAAATTAATCGTTACCGCTCCACAAATTATTTTACTTATGTTGTGTTTATAAATATGATCTGTAAGTTTCATTGCTTTAAAGTGCTTATTTTTAAAAAAATTTGGTTTCAAAATAAAATTTTTAAAAATTAAAATTTTGAAATATATGATTTTTTTCAAAATAACTTAAAAATTGTTAGAGATACCAAAAATCTCGAAAAACAAAAAAAAAGTCAGATTTGCTTTTCTGAACATCATGTATTTTTTTGTTTTTTTGTTAGGCAAAAATTGATTAAGATTTGGTGTTTCTAAATTTGCATACATTCGTGATCAGCGACTCGTTCAACCCCTTTTAACTACAGCCCTTTCAATAATAAGGACTTTGAACCGATGAAACTTACAGATCAATTTGCCACCGTTGGCTTATTTTTCAGTATTTTTTCTTGAATTTCTTCTTGAGTGATCTATGAATTGTACTTAATATGCCTATTTGAGTAAAAAATAAAATAATTCTACCATACTTTCAAAAAAAAATGTGTTTGGAATATTAATTTCAACCCTTTCGGCCCCCCTTAAGGATAGCTATGACACGATTTTGATAGGCAACATGCTAGAAATATTTGTCTATGTACACAATTTAATAAAAAAAATGTTTTAGCCGGCAAGCAGATGGGTACATTTTGACCTCCTAATCGGATCTTAGACTATTAAACCGGGAGATATTAACAGAAGTTCAACCACGATTTTCTAAGTCTGCAATAGTAAAAGTTTGCAATACTGGAAGGTTAGGAAAGGTACTTACAATTTGTGGAAAAATCCACGGGTTTCGTGTGACATTTTCCTGTGAAAATTAGATTTTCCATGAAAACAAAAATTGGGAGTTGCGATGAATTTTTAAGTCCTGCCATATCCATATAACAACAGGATACTATCTATTTTATGAAGAAAATTTTTTGGGCAGGACGGTTTCAAAAGGACTAAGGGAGTATACAGATATACAAACATGTAATGAAAATAATGAAATTTTCATAATTTTCTAAGTCCTGCCAACTTAATAAATTAATCATATTTATTTCAAAATGACCAAAAAAATGTTGGCATGACGTCACCTAATGTTTAACTGCACTTGTTTCTTGGAAAATTCTGTATAAAATTTTCACTCTGGTTCCGTGATTTTCTAAGTCATAAAAAAATTTTGTTATAAAATAAATAATTTCAGTAGACATTATTCAAAATGGCAGGATGTTTCGTTACACCTTTTTTACTATATATAGTTAAAAAATTTGTAAGAAAATCCGTGGAAAATTACACGATTTTCTAAATCATGCCATTTCGCACATATCTCAAGAAGGTTAATGTAAATCTATTTTCAAAGAGGCAGGATGGTTGTATAGTTATTTCGTATAAAAATAATAAACTGTGTATCTGTAAAATTATTTCAGGGTGTTATACAAACATATTCATATCACCACAATTTTCTGAGTCATACCATGTCGAGTATGCTTAAAAAACACTAATCTAAAACCGTTTACAACTTGGCAGGATAACCGCAAAGATGAATAATACAAAAAATTAATTTGTATATCATTAAAACAATCGTATCCTATTAAATATTATTTTCCTGAATAATGTCTCGGAATTTTTACACACTTTTAAAATCTAATAGCAAACTGTAACATCTTTATTTTAATTGGTTAGATCATATTTTTATCTAAGTAAACGCAATAAAAGTAAATAAACAATTTTTACAATTTATTGGTTATAGTAGGGAATTTATCTACCCATTATATTATACAGGGTGTCCAGAAGCTCTCATAACAAACGAAAACCGGAGATTCCTCAGATAATTTTAAGAAAATTTAACTCAATTCACCTTGTTCAAAAATGCTTCCGTGGAAAGCTAAAGCTCTTTGAAGATGGCGTCTTGTAATTCATCATCGTCATAATTCAACCCGGATCTATCCAATGCTGGATATAGGTCTCCCTCAGTCTTCTCCATATATTTCTGTCCTGTGCTGTCTGCATCATGTTTCTGTCGATCTGTTTGATGTCATTAGACCATCTGGTTGGCGGACGACCTCTACTTCGGTATGCTTCGTCTAGAAGTCTTGTAATTAATTTCTTTAAAATAGCTGCAGAACGCTTTTATTTGGAGAAACGAAAACTGGTACACTTATTTATCTTCCAGAGGTCAATTGTCAAATGTCAATTATCAATTGTCAATTTTTAGTACCGGTCATAGGGGTCCGTTTTGGGTACGGAAACGGATATTTTATCGAATAACTTTTCTGTCTAACTTTTAAGCATTTCTGACACTGGATTATTAAATTCTGGGATAGTTTGTACTAAAAGGTACTTTTGCTTTAACTCAGAAGGATACGCAGTGTTCTAGAAAATCGATTTGAAAAAATTTTCATTTTTTTGTTCTTTGAGTTTAAAAGAATTTAGAAAAATTCTATTTAGGAAAACGAAAACTGCTACGTTTATTTCTCTTCCAGAGATGAATCGATTTTATCAATTGTGAATTTCTAGTACCGGTCATAGGCATCCGTCTTGGGTAGATCAACGGATATTTTATCTCATAACTTATTGGTCTTTAAATTTTTAGACATTTTTGAGAGTAGAGTATTAGATTATGAGGTATTCTAGTACTAAAGTTTACTCTTGCTTTAAGTCGGCAAATACACCGTTTTTTAATTTTTTTTTTAATTTTCAAATTCAAAGAAAAGGTGTACAATATAAAAATGAGTGGAAATTGCATTTTAGTGCATAACATGCATCCAAAAGTGCATAAACCTGTCAAAATCAGTGTATTAAGGGCAAAATTTTGTTATTTGGGAGGTTTATGGAGTTACGAATACGCAAGCTGAATCGACCTCCGAGTTACCTAGTGCCCAGAGTTGCTGCTAAGGCACGTCAGCTGGAGTTTCGTGGGATATCGGCAATAAATTAAAGAAAACAGATTATTCGAGGGTTTTTGGGATGGCCGAACACGAATATGACATTACAACCGACCCTCGGAGCAACTGGTGCCCAGAGGGACTGATCTCGAATTTAGAGAGTTTTTGGAGGTCGATTCTGATGGTGTATTCATAATGTTCAGCAACCACAAAACTCCTCGAGTAATCTACTTGCATCACTTTAGTGTCTAAAAGCTCTCGAAATTTAAGAATATGGCGTAAATTTAAGAATATGGCGTATATATTAGTCACCCCGAACACTAGGTAAAGATCTGTTCTAATGTGACATTCTTGTTCAGAAACCCCAAAAACCACCTGAGTAATCTGTCTGTATCGATTTACTGAAGAAATTAATATATAAATATGGTACAAAAAAAGGTTAACAAATAAAAAGGTACCATAAAATATCATTTTATTATAATACTAAAATACAGGGTGTCCCATTTAAGAAAACTCAGGAAATACTCATTCCGAGTTTCAACCAACCCCGTATATAAAATTAAACATTTTGGTATACTATTAATAACTGACAATAGTAGACTATATTAAAAATCGTTTAAACATAAATTATTAGAAGTTTGGATATCAAATCACTAACAATATGTATAGGGTGTGAATGTTCCTACAAAATTAACAATAAAAACGTAGTTTTTTTGTTAATTTTGTAGGAACATTTTAACTACAAAATTTAAACTACCTCGTATAATATTTCAAAACACTATATTTTATTAAAGAGAACATCCAAAAATATAAAAATATACAGGGTATTCCATTTAAAAAAACAAAAATTTGTGTCACCCTGTGAAAACGGGTAGCCCTGTATATTAGAAAATACTGTTAAATCATAGTCCTATCTGTGGCCCATGTTTTACCTAAATAACTTTTTTCGTATATCTTATGACATACGAGTAATTGGGCTTTGTCACACTAATGCCCCACCCTGTATACAAAATAACCATAAAACCATCCTGCCTCTTTGTAAATGGACTTATATTAAGATTCTTGAAACATGTGCAAAATGGCATGACTCAGAAAATCGTTGACTTTTTCTCGAATTTTCTTACAAATCTAGGACTCCTGCCGTCTTACAAGAACCGTTTAACCTTCCTGTCGAGTACCGAAAAGGTATTGATTGTATTTGAGTATTATAACTTTTTAAAGGCAGGACTAAGAAAATCACGGAATCAGGGTGAAAATTTTCCGCAGAATTTTCCAAGGGACAAGTATACTTAAACATTAGGAGACGTCATGCCAATATTTTTTTTATCATTTTGAAATAAATAGGATTAGTTTATTTATTTGGCAGGACCTAGAAAATCATGAAAATTTCATTATTTTCCTTACATGTTTGTATACATATATACTCCGTTACCCCGTTTGCAACTCTCCTGCCCAAAAAAATTTCTTCATAAAATCGATAGTATCCTGTCTATCTACGGATATGGCAGGACTTAGAAATTCATCGCAAAACCCTATTTTTATTTTTTGGGAAAATCTAATTTTTACAGGAAAATGTCACAGGAAATTTGTGGATGTTTCCACAGATTGTAAGTATATCGTCTATCATTCCAGTATTGCAAAAGGCAGGACTTAGAAAATCGTGGCTGAACTTCTGTATAATATCTCCCAGAATGTTGAACATATTACTACTTTTACTAGCTCGTTTTATTAAACAAATGAAAATTTTTATCTAGTCGCTCAATTTTAATTTCTCTATATTGGTTTTATTAAAACATTTTTGTTTTACTTCCGCTCGCCGATTTCCCGTTTGATCCCATTGTTCGTTTTATTTAATTTTATTCCAAACCACTGATTAGCCTTCGAAAATTATGAAACCAACTCTGCATACAAAGCAGCATCCGTGTGGTCTGGTGCATTCGTATTCCATCGGGAGCTCTTGAAATTCCATACACTATTATTATAACGCACGCCAGTGTACGAATTAACAAAGTGAAAATGAAAATTCCAACAGCTCATAATTTATCACTTAGTCGGAAATTGAATAATAATTTAACTTTCAAAGTCGTACGTTATTTTGTTTATATGTCAAAAATAATGGAGAGTGATTGGTGTTCGTTTAAAATTTTGAGGAAAGTAAATTTTCGTGGTTAAAGTTTTTCTTCATTTTTACGAGGATTACGTATGGCAGAAGTGACAATAATGTTCACTTTAATTATCTACTCGTACTAGTAACTAAACGATTTGCAACGGTTGCGCCTAACTTGAATAGGTATGTTAAAGTGCCTAATTTAAAAGTATACAGGGTGTTAGTAAATTAGTATGAAAAATTTTAAGGGCTAATTCTACATGGAAAATTAATACCAGTTTGCTCTATAAACATATGTCCGCAAATGCTTAGTTTCGGAGATAAGTGGTGTTGAAATTTATATTTTAAAATGCCAATTTATTTATTGACTAAGACCAGTTGAGCTATGAAAATGAAATTTGGTGAGTTTTAGGAGGTAGTTATTACGAATTTTTTTGTCATACAATTTAGAATTTTGTATTCATCATTGGCGCGCCTACGGGCAATGGTCTGAATTTTTTTAAAGAAAAAAATATTACGCCACTTAGATATTTCGAATTAAAAATTATTTTTAAATTTCACGTCTAATTTATGATAAAAACCTTTCTTGCCTTTTTTCATATGATGCACCGTTTTTATGCAGAAAAATAAAACATCTTGGCGCGTATTTTTCATTTCTTAATATATTTCAACTAGGTGAAAAGCTGCAAGAAATGTTTAAAGTGATCTCCTTTACAGATAACAGAAGAATTTTATATTCATCATTGGCGTGCATACGGGTAATGGTCTGAATTTTTTGAAGAAAAAAATAGTACGCCACTGAGATATGTCAAACTAAAAATCATTTTTGAATTCCTCGTTCAATTTACGACAAAAAATCTTTTTTTCCTTTTTTTCATACGAGGCTCCATTTTTATACAATAAAATAAAACATCTTAACGCTTACCCAGTATTTGAGGTAGTTTCCATATGCATAGAAACTTATTTCAAATACTTTGTAAACGTTAAGATGTTTAGTTTTTTTCCATAAAAACGGAGCCGCATATGAAAAAAAGGTAAGAAAGATTTTTGTCGTCAATTGAACGAGGAATTCAAAAATGATTTTTAGTTTGACACGTCTCAGTGGCGTACTATTTTTTCTTCAGAAAATTCAGACCATTACCCGTACGCGCGCCAATGATGAATATAAAATTCTTCTGTTACCTGTAAAGGAGATCCTTTTAAACATTTCTTGCAGCTTTGCACCTAGTTGAAATGGTATTAGTAATATTTTCTGTTATTGTTCTAGCTTAGTATTATTATATTGGATAGTTCTTGATGATGTATTAAGAAATGAAAAATATGCGCCAACATGTTTTATTTTTCTGCATAAAAACTGTGCAGCATATGAAAAAAGGCAAGAAAGGTTTTTTATCATAAATTAGACGTGGAATTTAAAAATAATTTCAAATTCGAAATATCTCAGTGGCTTACTATTTTTTTCTTTAAAATAATTGAGATCATTGCCCGTAGGCGCGCCAGTGATGAATACAAAATTCTTAATTCTATGTCATAAAATTCATAATAACTACCTCCTAAAACTCACCAAATTTTATTTTCATAGCTCAACTGGTCTTAGAGGAATAAATAAATTGGCAGTTTGAAATAAAAATTTCAACACCCCGTATCTCCGAAACTAAGCATTTGCGGACATATGTTTATAGAGCAAACTGGCATTAATTTTTCATGTAGAATTAGACTTTAAAATTTTTCATACTTATTTATTAACACCCTGTATACACGAGCGGGACACCCTCAAAAAAGCGCTTAGTTTTCGAGTTAGAAAAAGCGAGATACTGACCACGGAGGGCCGAAGGGCTAAGTTTATTCATACTTTATATTTTCGAGGGTGCTGAAAACGAAAATGAGGTTTATTTTGAATTTTATGTGGGGGAACATGGTAAAAATCGCAATTTTAACCTAAAAATAAAAAAAATGAAATTACGTTTTTTTGCGTTTACCTCGCTACAACTCTGTTTCTTTTTAATATTTTTTTCTGAAATTTTTACAGTATATAGCTCTAATATTTCTGAAGACAACGGTACCTGTTTGAAGCTTTCGTTCTTATCCTGATAAAGGTTATAAATTTTTCAAAGGAAAAGGGTCGGATTTGTGTATTGCAAAGTTTAATTACAAAAGTTGTGTGACGAAGTTTAAAATTTAGCTTCTTAATTAGATTTGTATTAAAATAAAGAGTACAAAGAAGTTTTCTGGAAAGTTCTAGATCAAAATGTTTTATAGAGAAAAAATTGTGCAACTTTTAATGTCGACATTAGAAATGCCCAATATAACGCTTATTTTTCGAGGTACTGACCATGGGTGGAGAATGGCTAATTTTGGTCTTAGATTATGTATCCTGTTTTTGTGTGTATTCTGAAGAAAATCATTAAAAAGAGGTATTCATTAAACAATTATCTAATACCAGTTAATAAATTTAGTTACACCGGTAATGTGGAAAGTTGAGAACCATACTGGCAACTCATCTTAAAAATTTTAAGAATTAGGAGCGTCTTTCAAACTTTCAAAATGCTCTACTCAGAAATTAGGCTATCAACTATTGCCAAGACACTACAGAAATTTAGTTAGTGATTCAATGATGTCAACCATAAGCTAAATAAAAAATTAATAAGTAATGTTAATTTCAAGCAATAATTTTATCATAAAATAACTCCCGAATTTCCCGAATATTCAATCAAAATAGTTGTCCAACAAATTTTGGCGACACTCTCAGGACACTCAGTAACGTCCCGGATATCAAATTAACCAAGTAGATTAGAATTAATTAGAATTTCGCCATCTTTTTGGTTCGCCCTGAACGAAACGCCGCGATAAAACTATTTTCAAACATCGAACAAAGTTATTCCAGTTAAATTAATTCGACGATAAATCAAGCCTCAAATATGGACCGGAATTTACGAGCAGTTTACCCAATTAAAGCGCGGTTTTCTAGTTTCTGCAATTGCGACTAGTTATTGCTAATTTATTTACCTAGCGGTAATCTACGATAGTTTAATGACAAGGATTTTATCACTCTGGTTATAAAATAATAAACTATAGTCTGGGCTGATTATCGGAGAATAGGCCATTTTTGGGAAAAGTTATTTACCAGCAATTTTATGGCTGGAATCGAATTATAAGATCCTATATATTAATAATATAGGTATGCAAAGTCCTCAGATAGTGTGCTACTTTTTTTATAAACAAAATGGCGCCCGAAAATCGTGTTTTTTTCAATTATTGCTCTAGAACTCCGAAGATTTTAACTTTACAACAAAAACACTCAAATAAAAATTCACGGTGATTAAATTCTGCATAGAGACGTGCTTTTCCCGATCTGCTGCGACGAAAATTTTCCTCGGAAAATGCGGGTTTTCCCAACAAAATCTTTAATTTTCAAATAAAGTTTTAGATAAGTAATTATTTACCAATAATTAAATAATTTGGTGACTTCAAAGCCTTCTTGGTTTAGATTATAGTTCCAGAAGCTGGTGAAAATTAAACGAATATTTTAGCAGCAATTCAATTGTTAATGAATAATTTACGGTCGCAATAATAACCAAAATAATTATGATGCACTGATCAAACTTGGAAATCTTATAAAGATGAGATTCCTATTTAACATTTTGTCGACAAAATATAAATTTTTTATTTTTTTGCATAATCTTTAAATGTTTAAAAAAATAGTTATAAACAAATTAACGTTTCTCAGAAAGTTTATATTATATTATAATTTTAAAAAATAGCTAAAATGTGCATTTCAAATATCTTGAAAATGAATGCTTTAAAACTTTTTTGCAACCATTTGCAAAAAAGTTATGAAACAGCAAAGTAAACATACTATTACTACGGTGTTAATAATTTTTTTTAGTTCTTTCAAAGCGTAGAAGTGAGTTTAAAGTACAAGCTAATTATTTATAAAACAATATCGATTATCAGCTTAACGGTTATATTTTAATTAAAGATTATAAATATATTTTTTTGTAATTTACACGCGCGAAAGTAGAATAATACAGTACCGTAGCTACCCGCCCACATACACAACTCGCGCGAGTTTAAGCGTGTCAGTCGCTTCGAGTGAATATTTTATCTCCGGCTCTGTATCAAGCCTACTTTCGCGCTAAAAATTACAAAAAAAAGAATTTTTAATCTTTGATTAAAATATAACCATTGCACTAATTTTTGACATTCTTTGTAAGTAATTGGATTGTACCATAGACTCACTTTTAAGCTTTGAAACAATTAAAACAAATTATAAACAATGGAGATATCGTATATTTATTTTTCTGTTTCCTAACTTTTTTCCAAATGGTTGGAAAATTTTTTTAATGCATTCATTTTCAAGACCTATGAAATACGCATTTTAAGTATTTTTTAAAATTATAATATAATAAACAGTTTCTAAGAAATGTTAATTTGTTTATAACATTTTTTTTAAACATTTAAAGATTATGCAAAAAAATGAAAAATTTATATTTTGTCGACAAAATATTAAATAGGCATCACACCTTTATAATCTTTCTAAGTTTGATCAATGTCTCATGATTATTTTGGTTGTTATTGCAACTGCAAATTGTTAATTAACAATTGAATTGTTGCTAAAATATTCGTTTCATTTTAACCGGCTTCTGAATTTATAATCTATACTAAGAAAGCTTTTATTTCGCCAAGCTATATAATTATTGATTAATAATTACTGGCCCAAAAAATTTATTTGAAAATTCGAGATTTTGTTGGGAAAACCCACATTTTCCGAGGAAAATTTTCGTCGGAGCAAATCGGGAAAAACATGCCTCTATGTAGAATTAAATTGGGGTGAATTTTTATTGGAATATTTTTGGTGTAAAGTTAAAATCTTCGGAGTTATAGAGCAATAATTGAAAAAAATACGATTTGTCGGCGCCATTTTGTTTATAAAAAAAGTAGCACACTATCTGTGGACTTTGCATACCTATATTAATAATATATAAGATCTTATATTTCGATTAAAGCAATAAAATTGCTGGTAAATAACCTTTCTTTGTACTTTACTAATTAGACCAACGTATTATAACTATTTTTTTTAATTTAAAGATTATGCAAAAAAAAGAAAAATTTATATTTTGTCGATAAAATATTAAACAAGCATCTCATCTTTATAATCTTTATAAGTTTGATCAATGTATCATGATTATTTTGGTTATTATTGCGATCGTAAATTGTTAATTAACAATTGAATTGTTGCTAAAATATTCGTTTAATTTTCACCGGCTTCTGGAATTACAATCTATACCAAGAGATCTTTGATGTCACTAAGTTATTTAATTATCAATTAATAATTACTTACCTAAAACTTTATTTGAAAATTATAGTTTTTGTTAGGAAAACCCGCATTTTCCGAGGAAAATTTTCGTCGGAGCAAATCGTGAAAAACATATCCCTATGCAGAATTTAATTTCGGTGAATTTTTATTTGGGTGTTTTTGTTGTAAAGTTAAAATCTTCGGAGTTATAGAGCAATAATTGAAAAAAATACGATTTGTCGGCGCCATTTTGTTTATAAAAAAAGTAGCACACTATCTGCGGACTTTGCATACCTATATTATTAATATATAGGATCTTATAATTCGATTCCAGCAATAAAATTGCTGGTAAATAACTTTTCCATGAATTTTGCTAATTAGCCCAGAGTACTATTAAACGTTATGTTTACAGTGATGGTTGCGCTAATAACTGACAAAATGAAGCAAAAAACAGAAAACATGGAGTCAAACTGTTAGAGGAGAATTTTAAAAAATTTATTATAACTATGTCACTACAGCTGTTTCGGCAGAGTGCCTTTCTCAAGTGATTTATTTTACTACTTGCATAGAAATCGGCCCACTTAAAAATTTGGTGATTGTTGATGTCTCATATAGGTATTTCCTAAGCCTATTGGCCGATTTAAGTGATTTTCTAAACATGTCATAGCCTAATTCTTTAATAATACTACTGTAATAATATTGTTGTTAAACAGGTATATTTTCATTGTATACCGGGTGTACCAATCAAACTGTGATTCTTTCTCAAAGTTCGCATCACTCTGTGGAATATTCTAGCATTTTAAAAATACTGAAGTTAAAACCCAACTATAGACTCAGGTTTTCTTAACATTCTTTTTTTTTTTGAATAATTCATTTCTGTTAGATAATAAAAAGGTTAGGTACTTTAACAACTACACATGTTCTTCATCAATACACGGCGTTTCTAAATAAGTGCGACAAATTTTAAGGGGCACAAAAATAATAACAGTTGGCTTTATAAATATCGAATGAACTCCTAAAGTATGGAGGACAAGACTTGACGAAACAATCATTAAAACTAATCTAAAAAGAATAGAACAAAACAGAATACCACAAGAATGGAGATCAAGCATCCTAATACATACCTCTCTTCAAAAAGGGAGAAAAATCGGACCCGGAGGATTACAGAGGAATTAATTTATTAAACACAACACTAAAATTAACGACCAAAGTGATAACAAACAAACTTAATAAAATTATAACATTAGCAGAAGAACAAGGTTTAAGTCGGGAAGATCATGCACCGACGCTATATTTATAATGAGGCAGATTGAAGAAAAATCGTTAGAATACAACAAACCGGCATACTTATGTTTCGTGGACCTTAAGAAGGCATTTGACAGGGTCAAATTCAAGGACGTTATCCATTTATTGTACGCAAGAGAGGTACCTCTAGGAATAATTAAATCGATCGAAAATATCTACCAGCAGAACAACACAATAAAAGTAAAAGTAGATGAAGAACTAACTGACCCAATTGAAGCTGGCAATGGTATAAGACAGGGAGATTCCCTGAGTCCTCTGTTGTTCAACCTGATCATGGACGAAATAATAAAAAAAGTAAGAACAAAAAAAGGATACCAAATGGGAGAAAAACAACTTAAAATAATCTGCTAAGCAGACGACGCAATACTGATCTCTCAAAGTGAAGATGATTTACAACGTATGCTGCACGAATTTAATATAACCGCTAGAAAATCTAACATGTTAATTTCCCCAAAAAAGATTAAATGCATGGTTATAACAGCAGATCTTATAAGTTGTAAATTAGAGCTGGAGGGTCAAACAATAGAACAAGTCATGGAGTTTAAATACCTAGGCATCACACTATGCAGCTACGGAAAGCTCGAAACAGAAGTGGAAGATCAGGTGAATAAAGCAAACAGAGCCGCAGGTTGCCTAAATGAAACAATATGGAGAAATAAAAGCATCGGAAAAGAAGTGAAATGCAGAATTTACATAACAGTCATCATACCAATAATGACATACGCGGCAGAAAGACGACCTGATACAGAAAGGACAAAAATAATGCTTAAAACAGCATAGATGAAAATATTGCGAAAAATCGATGGTAAGACGCTGTGGGATAGAGCTAGAAGTGTAGATATACGAAGGAGATGCAAGGTGGACAACATTAATAACTGGGTGAAAAGCAGAAGAGTAGAATGGAACGACCACATAAGCCGAATGACAACAAACAGAGTGCTCGGTTACCGATAATTGAGAAATTTAAAGAGATAGACGAATTGGTGTACAAGTGGTATACCAGAGGCTGGTGTAAAATTTTCCATCCTCTAAGGGTATACCGAACAAAATATCCATGTGCTTAGATCAAATGACATCTGTTTTAATAGTTCCTCTTTAATATTTTGCCTTGTTACAGGATAGTATTCAGAAAAACGCAAAAATAAGTACTGTAAAATATAATTTCATTAGGTACAATTATAAATAATATATTATATTTAAATAAGTATAACTGTTAGGTCTATTTAATCAAAATAATATTTTTATCTTTAATCACAATAATGTTTTTATTTACGCTGCTGCTAAAAGTTGCCGATGTAAGCTCCTTTTTATACCTATTATTATATCAATAAAAGTTTATGAGTTTATGACTCCTCTTACTCGATTGTCGGGTTCTTGTCACAGCCCTGCGCTGTGCTGACAAAGGTTTTTAAATTTCCACGAAATTCTGAACGGCCAAAAAGACTGATGTGGCTTTCGGTATTGTTATGTGTATTTATAATTTTTAGTTTAAACTCTGTAAAGAGAGCACGCATTTATTAGTGACGATTTCGCTATCAGAAAAAAATTAAGTAAATAAAAATGTGGCGTCCATGGGAGAATAGTGCATTAGAAATTGTTGAGAATAATGAAGTAGAAATTGTTGAAGAAAATGAGGAAATTCTACCACCAAATAATCCTGAAAATGCTGCTGAACCAAGTAGAGGAAGTATTAAAAAGCCAGAAAGAAAACATTTATCCAAAGACGCTAAAGAAATTTTGTTAAATGTGTTTAATGGATTATGTGAAGAACTGGAACGGCACGAGAGTGTTTTAAAAACTGCGGCTTTAACAAAAGTTTCATCTGCTACTGTATATCGAATTATAAAGGAGGGCATTACAAATAGACAAAAAAGGAGCGACTTTGGACTACATCGATCTATTGAGCAACATCTTTTAGGTCCCATTTCAGAAACCATTTATAATATGTTTGCAGGTAATATTATACCCACACTTAACCAAATTTTAGCTGAATTAAAATCTAAAAATATTGTTAATTGCTGTAAATCAACTTTAAGAAAATTTTTACTATCAAATGGTTTTAAGTATAAAACAATCAATAAACGACATATGTACTATAATGGAAAGTGCCCGTTTAATAAAATGGCGTAATGAATATTTGGAAAAGATAACCGAGTACAGAAATAGCGGAAGAAAAATTTATTACTTAGATGAAACGTGGTTTGACACTAACGAAACAATTGGCAAAGGTTGGAGTAATGACAATGTAAAGTGCAAAGTTAATGTACCACCTTCCAGGGGCAAACGAATATGCATTTTGCATTGTGGAGGGGAAGATGGTTGGGTAACCGATAGCTTACTATTAAGTGCAAAAGACATTAAAGACAGTTGTTTGGACTATCATCAAGATATTACGGGTGAACTTTTCGAATCGTGGTTTAAAAATAACTTATTACCAAATTTAGCAGACAACAGTGTTATTGTTTTAGATAATGCATCATATCATTCTAGACAACTTAAAAAAATTCCGAATAAATACTCTAGAAAGGATGAATTGCAAGATTTTTTATTATCACAAGATTTATATTTTGAAGATTGGTACACTAAAGACCAATTAGTAGAGGTACTTAATACAAAATTATTTGTAAAGGAATATACAGGGTGTCCCGAAAAGATTGGTCATAAATTATACCACAGATTCTGGGGTCAAAAATAGGTTGATCGAACCTCACTTACCTATATACAATAGTGCACACAAAAAGAGTTACAGCCCTTTGAAGTTACAAAATGAAAATCGATTTTTTTTCATATATCGAAAACTCCTAGAGGTTTTTTATTGATAATGGACATGAAGAATTTTTATCGCAGCAACATCTTAAAAAAAAATTATAGTGAAATTTGTGCACCCCATAAAAATTTTATGGGGGTTTTGTTCTCTTAAACCCCCCAAACTTTTATGTACGTTCCAATTAAATCATTATTGTGGCACCATTAGTTAAACACAATATTTTTAAAACTTTTTTGCCTCTTAGTACTTTTTTGATAAGCCAGTGTTTATCGAGATATTTTGAATATTTGTCGAATCCACCACATATTTGTATATGGTTAAGTATGATTATAGACACCTGTTAATAATCTGAAAATTTTGATTAATTATTTATATGGGAAATAAGCCACAATTAAAATGAAAAAAATAATTTTATTAACGTTTCGACGCCCAAATCGGGTGCCGTTGTCAAAATACAAAATATTACTAAAATAAACTAAAGTGTTGTTGCTAAGCAAAAAAATTCTTCTAATAATTTATTTAATCTCACTCATTTATATTGGCAATTCAGACATATATTATACATTTTAAAGTAGAAGACTTTAAAATGATATTGCCAATATTTATGAGTTGCGTTCCTGGGACGACTTACTGAAAGATAGTTCATTCGATTACATGAAATTAACCCCAACTCAAGAATATCCGTCATAAAAAATTTATAGCATGTGATATGTCTTTAAAAAGACAACCAAATGCAACGACAGTAAAATTCTCGCGTTAGAGACTTCATAGTAAATCACAAGGGAAAACCAGGAAAAACCCTGTGATACTATCTAACGAAAATTCCTTTTTAGCAGAAAAACAATTGTTAACATCTGTTTTATTAAAAAATGATTATCCTTTATCGTTTATAAATAAGGAATTGTCAAGATTGGATCGAATGGAACAGAACAACTTAGAACGGGATCCTACAACATTCACCAGAAATAATACGAGGAAAATATCAATACCATATATAAAAGGACTATCCGAGAAACTTAAAACAATAGGAAATAAATTCAACATTTCAACAACATTCAAAACAACAAACACATTGAGATCTATTCTATCTAAAACTAAACCTAACAATGATCAAGAAAGAACAAAGAATTGCATTTATAAAATACCTTGTGAATGCGAACAATTTTATTTAGGTGAGACATCAAGACCATTAGACGTTAGAATAAGTGAACATCAATCTTATATTAAAAATAGAGAATTTGAGAGATCTCAAATATGTCAACACGCATGGGATAATGAACATAGAGTTCAGTGGAGAGATTCAAGTATAGTCCTGAAAGAATCAGATAGTAAAAAGAGAAAAATCAAAGAAGCGGCTCTAATTATGCTAAATGAAACCAATTGTGTCGCAAATTCCTCGGTAGAATGCAGTAGGATGTGGTTACCCATACTGAAAGAGGAAGTCAATAGAAAGAAAATACCAAGATTAGTAAGTCAATAATATCGAGCTAGTACATATTTTATATTTTAGTATTACTTATATATCTAGTATTATTAATATTATTTATAATTTAAACATGTTACAAGTCAGAATTTGGTATTATTTTTTGAGAGTAAATTAATGTAAGACCAAATACTTACGATGTCGGGATAGTATCACAGGGTTTTTCCTGGTTTTCCCTTGTGATTTACTATGAAGTCTCTAACGCGAGAATTTTACTGTCGTTGCATTTGGTTGTCTTTTTAAAGACATATCACATGCTATAAATTTTTTATGACGGATATTCTTGAGTTGGGGTTAATTTCATGTAATCGAATGAACTATCTTTCAGTAAGTCGTCCCAGGAACGCAACTCATAAATATTGGCAATATCATTTTAAAGTCTTCTACTTTAAAATGTATAATATATGTCTGAATTGCCAATATAAATGAGTGAGATTAAATAAATTATTAGAAGAATTTTTTTGCTTAGCAACAACACTTTAGTTTATTTTAGTAATATTTTGTATTTTGACAACGGCACCCGATTTGGGCGTCGAAACGTTAATAAAATTATTTTTTTCATTTTAATTGTGGCTTATTTCCCATATAAATAATTAATCATAAAAATGCCACAAGGAAATAGCTTCAGAACAACATCTGAAAATTTATTTATAACTTAAATTTTTTGGTATATTTTGAAAAAGAAGCCACATCTCGATAAAAGTTGACTTATCAAAAAAAGATTAAGAGGCAAAAAAGTTTTAAAAACACTGTGTGTAACTAATGGTACCACAATAATAGTTTAATTGGAACGTACACAAACATTTGGGGGGTTTAAAGGAACAAAACCCCCATAAATTTTTTATGTAAATATAGTAAAAAAGAAGCCGCATCTCGATAAAAACTGGCTTATCGAAAAAATATTAAGAGGCAAAAAAGTTTTATAAACGTTGTGTTCAACTAATGGCACCACAATAATTAATTAATTGGAACGTACACAAAAGTTTGGGGGGGTTTAAGGGAACAAAATCCCCATAATTTTTTTATGGGGTGGAGAAATTTCACTATAATTTTGTTTTAAGGTGGTCCTGCCATAAGAATGATACATGTCCGTTTTCAATAAAAAATCTCTGAGAGTTTTCGATATATTGAAAAAAATCGATTTTCATTTTGTAAATTCAAAGAGCTGTAACTTTTTTTATGAGCACATTTCTACTAAGGTAAGTTAGGTTCAACCGAACTATTTTTGACCCCAGAATGTGTGGTATAATTTATGACCATTCTTTTCGGGACACCCTGTATTATTAATAATGCAGCAAGTAAAAATGGACATACAACTTTAAGACTACCACCATATTACTGCGTTTTAAATCCAATAGAGTTGTTATGGTCTCAACTGAAATATAATGTGAGACAAAAAAATGTAAGTCCAAAATGTTATAACACTGTCGTGAAACTAATAGATTCTGAATTTAAAAATATCTCTGAGGACAACTGGAAGAAAGCAATAGAGCTCGTAAAAAATATTGAAAAAGAATATCTTAAAAACATTCCTGTTATAAATAAAATTATTATCAATGTGGAGAACAGTGATTCAGAGGAAGAAAGTGACGAAGTGTAATACCAAGACAACTTTCTCTCAATACTGAGCTTACCCGGAATATTTTCTTACATAATCAGGTGTAGGGATTATCAACATATGTTCAACACCAAACTACTGCTTCAATTTTTTAAGAAAAACGTGGCCTTATTATGAACACTTCACTTATTGTTGCAATAAGTGCAAATCTTTGAAAATAAGTTCGTAAGAGAAAATAATAATGTAAGTAAGTGTTGAATAGATAAACTTTTAATATTTACTTCAAGGTTTTATAAACTATTTACATAAGTATATATTTTTTTATCTTTCACTACCTACCGTTCGCTCAATTATTAATTAGTTTTTGTATACAAACCAATTATTGTTTGAACATCTTATAGAAAATGCATTGCAGAAATATGATAAAAGTAATTTAAACTTACACAAAATCATCAAGACATAAAATTAAGCTTTGTTTATAACAATACAAATTTATAGAACCAATTTCTTATAAAATATACCATATTATGTTTCATATAGGTCGGTACTATCCTGTTATTCGTCGGTCATAGTGCTGCTTATCGCATTTTTCTCAAATAAATATAACCGGATAATAGTAAGGACGGCGAGAGACGGTTCCCCAATAGGAAGACGATCAGTGGGAAGACCACGAAAAAAATGGAATGACAAATTACTGGAGGCACATTGAAAAACAGACAGAGTAATGTCTATATAAAAAGAAGAAGAGGCTTTATAAATGTATGTCCGCAAATTTTTCGTTACCGAGGTACGTGATGTTGAATTTTTTCTTACACACTGACGATTTATTTATTGCTTTAAAACCGGTTGAGACATGCAAATGAAATTTGGTTGATTTTAAGAGATA
Organism: Diabrotica virgifera virgifera; assembly: GCF_917563875.1. Taxonomy (NCBI): domain Eukaryota; kingdom Metazoa; phylum Arthropoda; class Insecta; order Coleoptera; family Chrysomelidae; genus Diabrotica; species Diabrotica virgifera. Next base: position 40,152,372 of record NC_065444.1, read on the forward strand.
GGTATTGCGGATTTTTTGACATAAAATGAAGAATTATATATTCACCATTAGCGTGCATACGGGTAATATGATCGGTCATATTACCCGTATGCGCTCCAATAGTGAATATAAAATTCTTAATGGTATGTCAAAAAAATGTGCCATAACTACGTCTTAAAACCCACCAAATTTAATTGGCATATATTAACCTGCTTTAAAGCAATAAAATAAATGGTCAGTTTGTAAGAAAAAATTTAACATCCCATATCTCGGAAACGAAACATTTGCGGACATACATTTATAAAGCCAACTGTCATTATTTTTCATGCAGAATTTCCCCTTTGTTTGGGGTTTGTCGCACTTATTTAGAAACACCGTGTATTGATGAAGAACATGTCTAGTTGTTAAAGTATCTAACTTTTTTATTATCCAACATAAACGAATGAATCAAAAAACAGAATGTTAAGAAAACTTGAGTCTATGGTGGGGTTTTAATTTCAGTATTTTATAAATGCTAGAATATTCCACAGGATGATGCGAACTTTGAGAAAAAAACACAGTTTGATTGGTACACCCGGTATACAATAAAGATTTACCTGTTTAGTAACAATATTACTACAGTGGTATTGTTAAAGAATCCGGATATAACATGTTTAAAAAATCACATAAATCGGCCAAGAGGTTTAGGAAATATGAGACATCAAAAATGACCAAATTTTTAAGTGGGCCAATTTCTATGCACGTAAGTTTATGTATCTGCATTTTAAAGTCTCGTGACTAAATAGGTTGAGGATTGGGGAGCTGTTTGTTTCAAGTTGGCCATTCAGAATTATATCTGTAATTTTTAATTTATTAATTTCCGTAGATTCTAATGAAGAAAGCTTAAGGTCTTTATTTTGAATATGAAGAATTTAAAATTGTTCATTATAAGAATGATTACGATCTAGAAGGTGAAGTGCGTATGTAGAACCTGTTTTTCTATTATTGAAAGCCCTTTTGTGTTCTGCTATCCGTTTGTCGCAGGTTTTGCCAGTTTGACTGATGTAAGTTTTTGGACAGTCTTCACATGGTTGTTTCTAAACACCACTCTGTAATTGCTTTCTATTTTGACTCTTATTGGTATTAGTGTATTTGCTTAAGTTGTTGCTAGTTCTCAAAGCTGGTGTTGTTTTTTTCTTTTTTATGTATTTGGCTATTTTTGTTGATATTTTGCCTGTATATGTGATAGAGCAGAAGGTATTATTTCTGTGGTGGTGGATACACTAATTTTAGGACTTCCCAAGTAGCATAATAAAACATTTTAGTTTTATTTTAGGTTTATAAAGGTTTTATTGTGGTAAATAAGAAGATAATGGTTTTAAAGTTACCTTGTAGATATACTGCCAGAACTTTAAAACTGTTAAGCATTTGTCACTAGTTTTAAAGTATCTTATAAGAGTATCAAATAAGACTAATTAATCTTAATAGATAATTTGTCTTATTGTAGTTTTAAAATGGTTTATTCTCAGTTCCCTTTAAAACTAATCAGTTTTTTAATGAACTTCCAGAAGTTGCTTTCTTAAAAGCAATTAGTAGGCTATATTATAACCGAACGCTCTTAACTGAATCAATTTGGTTATCGTATAGACTAACCTATGCTTCTTATTAGAAACCCTAAAACTAAACCCATCCCCTCTTCTTTCATGTCCAAAATGGTCGGCCATTTGTTTTAGAGCGAAACGCAGTGGTGTAGTGTGTTGTAAAAAGTGGAATTACAGTTAGTGTGGAAGAAATATGTCGCAAGTACTTAAAATATAAACGAACTGGTCATTTTAAAAGAAAAATACAACACACACAGCACTACGACGCGCGACGCCTCGATTTTAGGTTAGATTCACATTAAAACCGAGTGGCATTATTAATAGCAGCATTAAAACTAAACGGTTTTAATTCCAAGACTACCTTGCTTTTATGTAGGATATATGCTCTTGGCAAGGTATTAAATAAAACCATTTGATCTTATCAATTCTCTGGCGATAGACCAAATAGTTTTATTTGGATTTCGGCCATATTGCTTTCTGGAGATGCTGAAAGCCATGATAGATTACAATATAAGGCTTACATAAAAATTATATATAAGCGACTTAAAGACATAAATTCGATTTATTTTAACATTTAAACATTAAAATTGTAGATAAACTTAATTTTCTTTCAAATTAATATTTTTCATATTTAAATTTTTTATTATTTTTATTCTTTAATCGCCAAAAGTCAGAAATTTTAGGGCGCGTGAGTTATTTAGACTTCTTTTTGTTAACATTATCAATAAAGTTGGGTGCGCAAGTGTTTTTCTACCTTGACAGTCCGAAATAACCAAGTACTTTTTATTATTTTATGGTTACAAATGCGTATGTACCTATCATAACACATGTAAAAATTTGTTGGCCTATATGGAGTATATGGGTTTAAAGAATTATTTAATATGGTAAATCGTCTTTTTTATGGTAAATCGTCATTTAAGAAACCTTTTTAAGTTTGCTATAAAACTGTCTGCACTTAAAGTGTCTTTTAACATGGTTTTAAAAGCACCTTCACAGCAGCTTTAAAAGCAGTTGCTTAAGAAAACAAAGTTTTAAAAAGGTTTTTATTTTTGGTTTTATTGACCTCTTTCAGAGTGGGCCCTTTTATGCTGAAAGCGGTTTTATTGCAACCTTAAGGTTTACTTAAAAACCAAATGGTTTTAATTTTAGTTTTATTCTATAGTTTTAAAGCATCCCTAAAAGACTTAATAAACCCGTTCAGTGCTACTTGGGTTTTTTATAGAGTATTTGGTTTTAACCAAAAAATAAAAATAAATTATAGTAAGACCCAAAAGAAGAAGCAATTACGTACAGAGTTATGTAGACAAACTGACACGTAGTGACTGTCCAAAAACTCACATCTGTCAGACGGGTAGAACCTTTGACCTACGTATACTGAGACACAAAAGGACTTTCAATAATAAGAAAACAGATTTTATGTACGCACTTTACTTTCTCGATCATAATCATTCTCTTAAACAGTTTCAAATTATTCATATTCAAAATAAAAGCCGCAAGCTATCTTTAGTGCCTATGGAAATCAATAAACTAAAACATACTCCTCAACTCATTAAAACCTATAAACCGCTGTAGTGACATTAACTTGTAATAAATTTTGTGGAAGTATTAAAACAAGAGTTTTCAGTATTATATTAATAGATAAAATTAATTTCAATCAAGTAACCGTCAAATGAATCAACAAATTGATTACAATATCAATTCTCAGTACGATACATTGACATACATACCTAATACATGTCTACATACCTAATATTTATGATTACCCGTGTAACATAAAATTTAATACACATATTAAAACAAGTCTGTAGAGAAAAACACGATGTCTCCTAAATATTTTTAAACACCATCTTAATAGTTTCTCGCTGGTAACATTGTAGGAATGTACTTTTTATGTCAGAACATTATTTCGAATACTGCAAGTGTTACAGGCTTGTTCCAGATATTAAAGTGCCAACTTTAAGTTTCAGCGGTGCACATAAAGTCCTTTGGTTCGTTGAGTAAATTTTATTAATATTCCAGGATTGCAATTTTACAAGGAATTTGTAACAGATGGAGGAACAAATCAGCCCTAGGAGTCAGAGGAAATTTTTCTTTATTCTTTTAAACCTTCTGTTCTGTAAGCTTTTAAAGAATTTAAGAGAATTTTTGATATTTTAACGTGTAAGCCTTGCATTAGCGTGTAAATAATACGCTTCCTTCCAGGATTTAGGTATTTTTTTTTGTAAGTAAACGGCGCTCTATATTTTCAAGGAACGTCCTAGACTTTTTATTCTTTCCGGTTTTCCATTTATGTATTATCTGTTTAGTTAGTAACTGATTTTTAATCATTTCTGACCAAAACCGATTAAAAGGAAAGCTGGACCCACCAGTAAACTAGAGCTAGGAAGCAGAGATGGATCAAAGGATAATGGAACTATGGCAATGGATGAGAACACGAAATTATTCTTAATAGGGGAAGCAGGAAATTGGCTATAAGAAAAATGATAGAGGAAGATTTAGAGATGCATAGAAGAAGAAACATGCCTGCTGCAGCTAGAAATCCAAGAAGAAAAAGAGAAGCTAATGAGAAATAAAAGAAAACTAAAGACTATAAAGAAGAAACGATTTATATAAAAGTTATTCTTCTTCTTTTTATTTTACTTCTTGGAGATCTTTTGATCTGTTTAATTCTGAAGCTTCCTCTGGTTAATTTCCTGGGAGGTAGATTGCTATCCCTCCATCTTTTAGGTGGTCTTTCGGGGGATCTTGAACCGGGCCGGTTGTTTTCTAGGGCAATTATTGGGAGTCTATTCTAATCCATTCGTCTTACATGGTTGTACCACATCCTCTTGCGCTGCCTTCCCCATCTTACAATATCTTGAATTTTGCATTGCTCTCTAATGTCTGTATTTCTTACTCTGTCTCTTCTTGTTTTACCCACTATTGTTCTTAGGGTTTTCATTTCGGCAACTCTTAGCATCTGTTTCGTTTTTTTGGTGTCTTCGCGCACTTCTATGCCATATGTCATGATCGGTCGTATGCAAGTCTTGTAGATTCTAATTTTACTATCTGTGCGCATATACGGATTTGACCAGACTATCCCCCGCAGACATCCTGACAATGCAGATGCTTTGTTGATCTGACTCCTCAGGTCCTTTACTGGGTCGTGAGTGCTTGATATATTTATGCCCAGATATCTGAATTGCATCACATGTTCTATGGAGTTTTTCTCAACCACTAACTTACATCTGAGCGGATCTTTTGCTATTGTCATATATTTAGTTTTGTTGGTAGAAATGTTCATATTTAGTTGGCGGCTTACTTGAAAGAACTGAAAGAGCTGTCTCTGAAGATCATCTTCTGATTCAGCGATAATTCCTGGGTCATCTGCGTAACACACCATACTTTTACAATACACAATTTCATATATTCTTTTGTTGCCCATTCTATATCCGAGATTAAGAGATGTTATTTTGTTTATAGTTTTGCCCATAACTAGGTTAAACAGGAAGGGGCTTAAACTGTCTCCTTGTCTAATCCCTCCCGGTGTTGGAATATTTTCAGTGAACTGGTCTTCTGCTCTAACTTTGGTTACGTTGTTGTTATTTAGGTTATGGACTATCTTTGTTATGCTGGTCGGTGTTTTATTTTCTATTAATATATTTAGATTGTCTCCCAGGCGAACTCTGTCAAACGCCTTCATCAGATCAATGAAACAAATATACGCTGGCATGCCGAACTCTATAGCTTTTTCTTACATAAAAGTTGATTTGATAATACCTTAAAAAAGGATCATCATCATCATTATCATTATCATCATCAGCCTCTCTCGATTCACTGCTGGACATAGGCCTCTCTTGTTTTTCTTCAAAGTGTTCTGTTTTGTGCTTTAGAAAAAAGCATGCAAGAGAAAATAAAGGAAAAAGCACAAGAGGTCAGAAGAGAAGGTTAAACCGTAAAATGGGGATTTCGGAAGGTCACAATAGATGGTAGAATATGGAGATGGAACCGAAAAAAACGAAAGCTGGATCCACCAGCAAACTAGAGTTGAGAAACAGGGATGGATTAAAGGATAATGGAACTATGGTATCGAATGGGGACACGGAAGGATTATTAATGCACAAGGAAGCAGGAAAAGTAAAACAAAATAATGGTAATCCAAGCAGGATGTACTCATGAAGCAGGCGCCCTAAAACATATAGTGTCAGTGATGAACCAGTACAAAGTGGATATCCTGGCAATGCAAGAAACAAAACAAAAGGTAACTGGTGTTACAATGATAGACAACTACAGCTTTTTTGGAAGAGATGGGGAGGACCGAATGTTAGGAAGAGGTTTTATAATTAGTGACTGGTTGCAAAGTGCGATATAGAGTTTAAGCCAACAACTGAATGGATTTGTAGGTTGAAACTAAGAGGTAAAACTAGAAAACTAAGTCTAATAAATGTGCATGCTCCCTCGCGGTATTACTCGCCAGAGGAAAAAGAAGCAGGTTGGTAAATACCATGGAGCATTCAAACACGGCAGACTAGCGTAGATCAAATATTCATGTTGAAAATGATTCAGAGCAGTACGTAAGAGCAACAGTTAAAGCCAAACCTTCTCTTGATAGATTTTAGCCATGCTATTCGCCAACATATGTAACGGATACGCTCCGTAAGAAGAAGAAAAAGAATGGCTGTAAATAAGGTTAGAAGAGCAGTAAAGGTATTCAGTCTCAGATAGAAGATTAATATAAAGAATAATATAATTCAAACACAATTAAATTTAAAATTATTATTCAGCAACTTTATTTAATAAATTACACAATGCTCCAAAGACTCCAGATGGAAATAGCAGTTTGTAATAACGTCAACTCAACTACGGAAGCAAAGAGACAAATTTTCCTACTGCACTATTCATAAATCGATATGTTTATCTTGTTTGGAACTTAATCCGTTTTAAGACATACCACAGTTGTCTCGTTCCATTACAACTTCCATTATACATTATTATTTTGTTCGTGTTTCTTGCGAAAGAGTTTTTCCTGATAGACAGTTCATAGTCGAGACAATCTTTGTCAAGTTAAGTTGCAGAACTTTTTCTAATTTGACCTAAATAGGTTAGAATAATGCACTGATGTTTTGTATGTCACTTAAATTGAATAGAATAGAAAAGAGGAATATAAGATTCTTTAAAAATATTTTTCAGTCAATATAAAATATATTGTGTGAATAGGTCTGGATCCCGCATAAGAAAAAAAAATTAAATTAATAGCAAGCTGAAAATTTATTAATAGCTTAAAGGTGTCTAGTTGGACAAACTTTGATATATGGGAACACTGGAACAGGGCAAGTTTTAATGGTGGAACAGGTTAAAATTTGGAATGTCAGACTACGAAAACGTCAGATGTATTTTGCCGGACAGAACATCCAATTGATTTGTTGCCCTTTCATTAAACTCTCATGCAAAAATCAGACTGGTGTCTATCACCAACTGGGCATTTTAATTAGTGGAACACGAAGAACATGTCAAATGACAGGAATCATGTTGGTTAGTAATAGCAGTCTGATTTTTGCATGAGAGTTTAATGAAAGGGTAACAAATCAATTGGAAGTTCTGTCGGACAAAATGCATCTGACGTTTTCGTAATCTGACTTTCCAAATTTTTAACCTGTTTCACAATTAAAACTTCCCCTGTTCCAGTATTCTAATATATCAAAATTTGTCCGACTAGACACACTCAGGCTATTAACAAATTTTCAGCTTGCTATTAATCAACTTTTTTTGGTACGCGGGATCCAGACCTATGATTCACATTTATGATAACAATCTAATTATGTTAAAAGTTTATTAGATTTGAACAGAATTGTCACTATGTTTGGGTATTTTAGGCATACCCACTAACTGAATTGAATGAAATGCATAGGTCGCAGGTTCATATCTGGCTCGAAGGAGCATGGAAGCAATAAACAATCTAAGCTGCGTCGAGTTGTAGGAATGGTGGAGGTAAGATGAATTCGAAACCCCAACTTTACACCGTTTATTCAAACCCCGATCTGAACCAGGAAATAAAATACAATCGTTATGTTGACTGTTACAAAGTTTGAATGCTAATTAGGTACTCTATAATGAAACTACATTTTGTCTGAAGGATGAATGGATTCGAATGAATGATAATAATGAACGTTCTTTCTAATGGCAATATATTTCTGGGTCAGGCCCCACACGCATCATGTTATTGCAATAAATATAAAGAAAAGGGATTTTTATTAAATAATTAGCATTAATGTACAATACCTCAAAATATACTGTTTACGTTTTGTAATACTCAACTAAATTAGTGGGCTGCACATGCTTGCATTCAATAACAAAATTGAGTTAAATGCTATACAGAGTGATAAAAATGTTGTTCAATCTTCGGATATGAAATATGAATATTTGATATTAAAAACTACAATAAACAGATCTAAAAAGCAAAAGTCATTATTTTCAAGATCAAGATATCAAAACGTAATAGAAGCAGCTACTTTATTTTTCTATCTTCTTCTTTTGGCATCATAAACTTGCATGGGTCTTTGCCTGTCTGGCTAGGTCCTTCCATTCAGATCTCACTTATACCCTTTTCCTTCACTGTCTCATATTTATCGTTTTCAGGTCGCGTTCTACGTCACCCAACCATCTCGTTCCTAATGTTCCTTTTTTTGCCTTACTTTGGTCCTTTTGTCTAATAATTTCGATATCATCAATATTTTATTAGCATAGAATGTACGATTTCCACTAGAAATATATGCATTATTTTCACTGCTTACATAATTCTTCTGATTGATTTCTGTGCCCAAATATGTAACGGAATCGACACCTTAATAGTAGGTATAGTGGCCTATTGCCATATTATTTTCATTGTCAGATGTTCTTTTGATGTCCATATGCTTAGTTTTTGTTTCGTATATTTTAGCCCCTCTTTTTTGTGGTCTAGGTTCATTTTCCTTGTTTTTTTTCTATTGACAGCTACATCGTCTGCATGTGAAGTAATTTGTACTGCTTTGGTATTTATATGGCCGGTTACATTGACTTTCCAGGACAATGTTGGACAGCAAGTTTGAAAGTGCGTTTTTCTGTTTCACTCTGTCTCTCAAATATGTTTATCTTATTTATTTATCCTATTATTTTGTTCGTGTTTCTTGAGGAAGAGTTTTTCCTGATGAACAGTTCACAGTCCAGAAAATCTTTGGCAAGTAAAGTTGCGGAACTTTTTCCAATTTGACCTAAGTTGGTTAGAATAGTGAGTGATGCTTTGTATGTCAATTAAATTGAATAGCATAGAAGAAAAGGGGAATATGCGATTCTTTAAAAATATTTTTCCAGTCAATATTTACACATTGTGTGAATATACTTATGATAATAACCTAATTATGTTAATAGTTTAGTAGATTTGAAGAGAGTTGTCACTATGTTTGGGTTTTTTATGCATATCTACTAATTGAATTGGATGAAATCCATAGGTGGCTGCTTCATATCCGGCTCGAAGGACCATGGAAGGAATAAGCAATCTAAGCTTCGTCGAGTTGTTGTAATGGTGGAGAGAAGATTTAACCCCAACTCTAGGACACGCTTTATTCAAACCCCGAGTTGACCCAGGAAATAAAATACAATCTTTATGTTGATTCTTACAAAGTTTGAATGCTAATTACTCTATATTGAAACTACATTTTGTCTGAAGGATGAATGGATTTGAATGAATGATAATTATGAACGTTCTTTCTAATAGCAATATATTTCTGGATCAGGCCCCACACGCATCATCTTATTACAAATATAAAAGAACAAGGGATTTATATTAAATCATCAGCATTAATGTACAATACCTCAAAATATACTGTTTACGTTTTGTAATACTTAACTAAATTAGCGGGCTGCACATGCTTGTATCTTCTTCCTCAGCCTTCAGTAATCCAACTTTGGACATAGGCCTCCCCCAATTCAATCCAGTGTTGTCTATTTTGCGCCACCTGTTTTCAGTTGTGTCCTCCAAACTTATTTATGTCATCGGCCCATCTCATTTGTGGCCTTCCTATACTTCTCCTTCCTAACCACGGTCTCCATTGTTGTATTTCGTGATTCCATCTTTTATCTTCAGTCGGGCATCGTGTCCTGCGAAGCTCCATTTTAATTTGGCAGCATGTTCTCCTGCGGCTTTTACTTTGGTTTTGCTTCTTCTCCATGTATTTGTTTTTTTGTCTATGAGCCTCACCCCGAGCATTGATCTTTCCATCGCTCTTTGTGCCTTTACTATTTTGTCCATATTGGACTTGGTGAGTGTCCACGTCTGTAAACCATACGTAAGTATAGGGAGGATACACTGATTATAAACTCTGGTTCTGGTTCTCTAAAAACATGCTTGTATACAATAACAAAATTACGTTAATATGTTATAAAGAGTGATAAAAATATTGTTCAATCTTCGGATATGAAATATGAATATTTGACATTAAAAACTACAATAAACAGATCTAAAAAGCAAAAGTCATTCTTTTCAAGATCAAGATATCAAAAAGTAATAAAAGTAGCTAATTTATTTTTTTATTTTCTTGTTTTGGCATCATAACTCTGGATGTGTCTTTGCCTGTCTGGCTATGTCCTTCCATTCAGATCTCCCTTATACACTTCTCCTCCACTGTCGCATATTCATGGTTTTCGGGTCGTGTTCTACGTCACCCAACCATCTTGTTCCTGATGTTCCTTTTTTTTTGGCTTCCTTTGGTTCTTTTGTCTAATAATTTCGATATCATCAATATTTTATTAGCATAGAATGTACGATTTCCACTAGAAATATATGCATTATTTTCACTGCTTACATAATTCTTTTGATTGATTTCTGTGCCCAAATATGTAAAGGAATCGACACCTTCAATAGTAGGTATAGTGGTCTATTCCCATATTATTTTCATTGTCAGATGTTCTTTTGATGTCCATGTGCTTAGTTTTTGTTTCGTATATTTTAATCCCTCTTTTTTGTGGTTTAAGTTCATTTTCCTTGTTTTTCTATTGACAGCTACATCGTCTGCATATGAAGTAATTTGTACTGCTTTGGCATTTATATGGCCGGTTACATTGGCTTTTCTAATGACTACCTCCAGAACAATGTTGGACAGCAAGTTTGAAAGTGCGTCTTTCTGTTTCACTCTGTCTCTCAAATATGTTTATCTTATTTATTTATCCTATTATTTTGTTCGTGTTTCTTGCGGAAGAGTTTTTCCTGATGAACAGTTCACAGTCCAGAAAATCTTTGTCAAGTAAAGTTGCGGAAATTTTTCTAATTGGACCTAAATTGGTTAGAATAATGAGTGATGCTTTTTATGTCAATTAAATTGAACAGAATAGAAAAGGGAAATATGCGATTCTTTAAAAATATTTTTTCAGTCAATATCTACACATTGTGTGAATATACTTATGATAATAACCTAATTATGTTAATAGTTTAGTAGATTTGAAGAGAGTTGTCATTATGTTTGGGTTTTTTATGCATAGCTACTAATTGAATTGGATGAAATCCATAGGTGGCTGATTCATATCCGGCTCGAAGGACCATGGAAGGAATAAGCAATCTAAGCTTCGTCGAGTTGTTGTAATGGTGGAGGTAAGATGTATTTGAAACCCCAACTCTACAACACGCTTTATTCAAACCCCGAGTTGACCCAGGAAATAAAATAAAATCGTTATGTTGGTAATAATGAACGTTCTTTCTAATAGCAATATATTTCTGGGTCAGGCCCCACACGCGTCATGTTATTACACATACAAAAGGACAAGGGATTTTTATTAAATCATCGGCATTAATGTACAATACCTCAAAATATACTGTTTACGTTTTGTAATACTCAACTAAATTAGCGGGCTGCACATGCTTGTATACAATAACAAAATTGCGTTAATATGCTATAAAGCGTCATAAAAATATTGTTTAATGTACGGATATGAAATACGAATATTTGAGATTAGAAACTACACTAAACAGATCTAAAAAGCAAAAGTCATTATTTTCAAGATCAAGATATCAAAAAGTAATAAAAGTAGCTACTTTATTTTTTTATTTTCTTGTTTTGGCATCATAAACCTGGATGTGTCTTTAATTATCTGGCTATGTCCTTCCATTCAGATCTATCCATACAGACCCTTATACCCTTCTCCTTCACTGTCGCATATTCATGGTTTTCAGGTCGTGTTCTACGTCACCCAACCATCTCGTTCCTGGTCTTCCTTTAATTTCGCCTTCCTACCGGCTTCCATTTTAATATTTTCTTTATTGTTTTTGTATCTTCTTGTCTCTGGAGATGTCCCACTTATAACAGTTTTTGAGGTCTCACAAATCTTACAATATCATACCCTTCATTAAATTCATTCACCTCATCGTTTCTCCTGATTCTCCATGTGCCGTTATCTTCTTGCACCAGACCATAAACTTTTCTCCGTATCTTTCTTATATAGTGTCAAGTACCGCCAACGCACTGTTGCCAAAGTTTCGCAGAACTTTCGAAAAAGGGTATGATACTATCTCCCGAACTTATATTGATGACGCGCTGATGTGGCCTCTTAAAGTTTTTCGCACTTATTTACTATCACCCTGTATAATAGGGTGGAACGAAAAAGGTCAAGAAAATTAAATAAAAATAAAATTCTTGTGGCTATCGTTTAAAAGTTATCTCAGGTGAAGAAAACAATTGGTGCGACAGCATTTTGAAATAAAATAATATCTTGAGGTTCCATATTGGATTTGAAAAATGAAAAAACAAAAAAATTATTTTTGTCGAAAAAATCATTATGGCTCTGATCTAATTGCAATGATCATGTTTTACCAACTATGTGTGACATTCTGAAGTGCTTTCTCTTTATTCGTAATGAACTTAAGTTAACAAATAATAATAAAGATCCATCTATCGCCGACGTCTTGCATGCCGTTGCAACGAAAGTAGAAGAAATATGAATAAAATCTTCTATTCCAACATTATCGCATAAGTGCATTCAACATATAACTAAAAATATTTATACACAGTATCAAAATCTTAAGCGATAGGTACACAACAACTCAGCAAGCATCTGATTCATAAATAGAAAAGATTTACCAGTTTCGAAAGGAGTGTAAAAAGTTATTGAATATCGCGGCTTTCAAGTGCAACACGACTGGAACTGTGTATGTACTTGTGATAAAGTCAAGAAAGTACCACAACATGAGCGAATTTTCCTTCAAGATCAACGATCCTGTCGAAAAATGGCAATTAGACCAGTGGATATTGCAGCATCTGCAGCAATCAGGAAGAAAATAGAAAGAACCATGAAGGCAAAGGCAAGTTCTCAAAAATATAATACTGACGAAATTGTTCTTAAAGTATGTACCGTAGATTCCTCTAATCCTTCCATAAGTAGCAGCTTTTCTGACTCAAATTCTTTTGATGCAGATGATCATGAAGAAGAAGTCATTGCTCCTTTTTCAACAGTTACAGTCCAACCATCTACGTCACAAATACTGCGCCACTTCACTTCAATGGCTAGTATGCTTATTTCATTGCAATGAGCCACCTCTACGTCATTTAATTCAACAGTTAGATGGGCGCACCAGTGGATTACTTGGTTTTTTAGGGCCAATAGGGAAACTTCTGGAACGCTGTGAAGAAAAGGCTGTTGTCGATTGTGTCGCAATAGAAAACAACCTAGCAATATTATTAGAAACAACAGACCTTAGTACCAATCCGAAGTAGTTGTACCAAATCAGTCAAGCAGTTGCTGCGGGAAAATGTCCTAATGATTTGAGCCGTAAAAACCTGGGAAAATATCACACGCAAGGTGGCTGACAGTTGATAATCGGTTGCTTGGATTCTATGTTGGAACTGAATGTCCCAGCCCCCAATTAATTATGTTAGTAAGTTTCATCCAAAAAGTGTATGCATACCAGTTTGGTTTTATATAAAACTGTATCCTAGCTGTTCTGATGGTTCAAAACCTTTATGGCGAATGATCCATTATTCACGATTTCTACTAGTTGACCAAAGAAAAATTGTCGATGCCGTTATCCAAAGGAATGCTTATTTTGCCCATCCCGAAAATGAATTACTCAGTATGATGAAAGATGAACGAAAACATATACGGGAGCTAGGACTACGCAGAGTGCCGAAAGCTAGAGAAAGTCAGAAAGAAAAAAAGATCCGGAGATTCAAAATCATCATCATCAGTAGATCGGCAACCCTGGCTTGGGTGCTGGCTTGTTTTTCGCCAATTCTGTTCTGTTCCTTGCCTTGTTCTTCCAGTGGGTAATCTTAAGTGTTTTCAGATCTTGTTCCACTTGTTCCATGTATCTAAGTTTGGGTCTTCTTTTTGACCTTCTCCCTACTGGTGTTTGCTTCATTATGTGTTTTGGTGTTTCGGTCTCCAACTGGAGATTCCAAATACCAATATTAAATTTAATTTCTGCAGAATATAATGACCTAATTTCTGTTTCTGGATTCAAAGTTACGGCTCCTCCTTTGCTAAAACATATTTCCAATGAAGATGTAAGGGATATGATTGATTCTGGGAATTACAACAACATAAAGGTCTTAAACTGCCCTTGTCATACAAAATCCGTGGAAAGAACTGTTAAGTTAGTAACTGAAACATCAGCTGCTGTTTGTGGACCAGAATCAAGGGATTGCTTTATTCGTTCAAGGTTGCAGTCTAGAAATATGCTGTTTTTTATCACAAAATCAGACTACCAATCTTCAAATGTATCTTCTTCTTCTTTAAGTACCGTGCCCAAATTTTTAGGCGCGGGTAGCTTCCATAACAATTTTCCGATATCGTTCTCGATCTTGTGCGGCATGTAACAATTGATCTGCTGATAAGCCAGTCCATTGACGAAGGTTTCGGAGCCATGAATATTTCTTTCGACCAATTCCTCTTTTTCCGTCGATCTTTCCATTGAGTATTAACTGCAGCATCCTGTATCTGCTACTTCTCATTATATGCCCCAGATATTCAAGTTTTCTCTTTTTTATCATCTTCATTAAGTCACCTTCGCCTTGACCTACTCTGTTTAAGACTTCTCTGTTTGAAATGCGTTGAACCCAAGATATTCTGAGTATTTTACGATACGACCACATCTCAAAGGCTTCTAATTTGTTCATCATGTTAACCTTCATGATCCAGGTTTCACATCCATATAGTAAACAGGATACACATAACATTTTAGGAACTTGATTCTTAGTTGTAAGTTCAGCTGAGAGTTGCTCAGAACAGATCTAAGTTTCATAAATGCTCCTCTTGCAATTTCTATACGAGTTTTAATTTCTTCATCCGGATTTAGTGTCTCGTTTATCCAACATCCTAGGTATTTAAAATGCAGTTGCATTAAAATGTATATTGTATCATAAAACAATTATTTAGATTCAAAGAACTGATAAAAAAATAAATTTTTTAAATTTTATTTTTTTTGTTATTCCCAAAAATAAAAATTTAATATGGAACCTGAAGATATGGTCCAATACAAAAAAGATTTCTTACAGTTTAATTATACATCAAAACACCACTTTTTCGCACTAGCCCCATAAAAAATAATGACTTCGAATTATTCGTTCCACCCTACTGTATAATGTATAGACTCGATCAAGTTTACATCTAAAACATATTTTAGAAATTCATCTAGGTCGAATAGACCCGTATCGCAAACCACCAAATATTACCAAAAACTTAAACTTTGTATATTATTATGTATTTGCAGCTGCGTAACCTAATTTTCTATAATAATTTATTTCGCTTTTCGGCATGTTACGCTGGTCACGTACGTCGTGTCAACAAAATGGAGATTTATGGTGTTGCCAAAAAATCCACCAAATTTTTTTATCCTCACGCATTCTGCAGCGGAACGCGTTGATAGGTTTTAGAAAGGACAAGAAATTGACGGGGAGATATCCAAACAAAATATATATACGGTTTTGTGGAAGTCTTATTATGCTTTTTAAGACATATTTCAGGTCAGATTGCGTGATCTTTTAACTATATACACTGTTCCAAAAAATTAATGCACCATCTACAAAAACAAAAAGCGAGTCATTGTTGTTTTCAATTTAATTGTTTTCATTTTTGTGTTGAATGTACCATGTATTTGGAATGTTTTTATTAGGATACTTTTATAGTTTTTTGTTTTAACCGGTTTCCAAGGAACACAAAACAAAGGTGTTCTAAATGTGTTGAACTTCGATAAGAATTGGCATACAATCCTGTTTGGCACACAAAACAAAGGTGTCCTAAATGTGTTGAACTTCGATAAGAAGTTAGTGTCATTTTTAAGTCGTTGTAAGAGCTATTGTCGTTTGTTGCTAACATTTTGCTATTATTTTAATCAAAATGGAACGTAAATCGAGAAACTTGACCAATAAAGAGTGTGCCCAAATAGAGCATTTGCACGAAGAAGGTTGGAGTTACACACGCTTAGGGGAAAGGTTTAGCGTACACCACACGAGTATATCGATCTCACCAATGATGGAACGATACAGAGAAACCTATAATTACTCTAAGCTATAGTCACTATAAGAGAACAGCCGTAGCGCAGCGGTATGATACTGGCCTCATAAGCCAGAGAACCCGGGTTCGAGCCCCGGCATGGACAATCCATTTTCATTTATAAAAATGATACGAGCTGATCACTGTGCCACGGA
This sequence comes from Diabrotica virgifera virgifera, assembly GCF_917563875.1. Classification (NCBI taxonomy): domain Eukaryota; kingdom Metazoa; phylum Arthropoda; class Insecta; order Coleoptera; family Chrysomelidae; genus Diabrotica; species Diabrotica virgifera. The sequence continues at coordinate 40,168,576 of NC_065444.1, forward strand.
GAGTACGTTAAACCGTCAGTCTCCCTGGGCTAGTGTACATCGACACTAGTTACTTGAAACAGGGTTAAAGATCCAGTGGCGCCGGAACCTGTCCGGAAGGATCTCCCCGGAAAAAATGCCATACGATATTATTATGATTATTATATTAATATTATTATACTACCAGCGTCCTAGACAAGGTCGACATCGTGTAACAACGCCTGCGCAAGACCGTTTTTTACGAATTTGCGCCTTAAAACAACGATTTGTATCTACAAGAAGCTTACCATCCCAACTTAAACATGTTCATATTGTTCGAATCAGCTGTGAAATTGTTCGCCAACGCCTTAAGGAAGATATATCGCTAAATCATATACCTGCTAAAGGGCCAGCCTTGACCGTAGCTCTTCGCAGAGCGTGTTTAGAACTTGCACGAAATCATGTCCATTGGATGGATGCTGATTTGGCATTGACTTATTAGATTATATTGGCGGAAATTTTATTCTAATGCACGATAATGCTCGACCGTATGTTGCAAATATACTGTAAAATTATCAAGAGGAGTTGGAATCGTCATTTCGGGATGGCCATTGAATGGTGCAGATCTCAATCCCATATAGAATGTTTGACACTTGCCTGGTAGGCGTCTGCGGAATTTTCCTAATCAACCAAACACTCTGCAGGAACTGGAACTACTGGAACAACTTATTTTCTGCAATTAATCGTCGTATTCATAATTATTAATCGTCGATGACAAGCTGTCATTTGTAGCAGGGGTAAAAATACATCTTATTAACCCGCCAGTGGTCGCTATATGAGATTTTCTCTCACGGTTTCAGAAAATTGCGCACAACTTTTTTCTAGTCTCCTAAATATCCTCCCTCGACAATCTACTAGACTCGTCCGCTCAGATAGTGACTTAGTTTATTTAGTATCACCATATTGTTGAGTCAGTGCACTTCATGTGAGAGATTCTCTCATTAAGCGACCACCGGCGCCACCAACTGTGTATAAAAAATAATTTTATTTTTCCCCTTAAAACCTAAAATATTATCCTTTTATGATGTAATAAAAGGCGCCGTGGATGTGGTCGATGATATGAAAATATTATATTCTGTTTCACGGGTTAGTTGTAGATGCCCACTTACCGTATATTTTTCAATGTTAAATATTGGCGGCATCAATAGTCACATTTTATATAAAGATAATAATAATAAAACAGAAAAACGTCGTGTCTTTTTAAAGCAAGTGGATTTATCGTTGATGAAATCTCATCTTTTTTCTAAAATTTTGTAAAGAAAGGCAAAAGTTGGATATGTGAGAGAAAATCTCATACGCGACCACTCGCGTAACAACCTACCTAGCGACCAATGCCGGGTTAAGCAAAAAAGTTGAAAAATTTAAATTTCCTGAATTAGCCATTTTGTTGTTCATTGTTTTAAATTTGTGTTAAGTTGAAGTTAAGTGTGAATATTGAAGATGGTTAGCGACAATATCACCAAATCTGTTGGTTTTACAAATTAAAGTAATACGAAATAAAATGCGTTTCATTTCAATTAATATTTTCATGTTATATAAATATGGTAAGTTTTTATGTAATACGTTAATTTCTTGGAGTAGTGTATTATACTCTACATTATGAACAACTCTTTTTTAGATTCAGCTGGTATACTTTTTAAATCATTTTTCATTTTCCACACGCTTAAGCCAACGTTCTCTAAGACGTAATGATGTTTTGATTTTGGTGGGCTTTCATTCGGTAAATGTTTTGTATTTACTAGCTCAATAAAATAAAATAAAATCAAAATGTAATTCCGTACAGGTTGGAATAAATTTTTTATCAAAGTTTAGGTCCAAACAAAAGATATTTTTAAGAAAGTATATGATTCATAGGAGGGGATCATTGTTTAAATAATTAAAAATGGGTAATTTTTGCACAAAATTTACTTTTTTAACTGCTGCAGTAATTCTTGTTCTTATTAAGGTTTTTACAATTTTTTTCTTCAAAGCCGAAGAAAAAAATCTTTTAAATAAGATTTAGTAAATTAAATTTGACCTTTATTTATTTAAATAATTGTAAATCACAATTGAAAACCAAATTAAAAAAAAAATATTTGCATTATAAATAAGCACTACATAACCTATTGTTTTGCAGAAAAAGTTGCGCTATGGTACCTGTATAAACTGAAAAAAAAAAAAAAAAATTGGTTGATAAATATTAAGTACTTTGAGAGTAAATATGAGATATTTAATTTGTTTATAAAAAATTACCATTTTTTCAATTGCAAAAATGCGGTTGTTGCCGATAGAGTATACAAAATTTTAAGTGTTTTTCTGAAGCTATTTCCTTGTGGCATTTTTATAATCAACTATTTTTAATGGGAATAAGCCAAAATTTTACCAAAAAAATTATTTTATTAACGTTTCTTTTTTTTGGTAAAATTGTGGCTTATTCCCATTAAGATTTTAAGGTCTTTTTTTGCTGTTATGTATACTTTTGATAAATGTATTGACAAATTAAAATTTCAATTAAACACTCCTAAAAATGGCGTTTGAAAATTTGTGTAATTTGTTTAAAATTTGTTTTTTTAATAACATCGCCGGGATTGAATATTTTGAAATTATTTTTAGATATTCGTGTTCCTGGTAGTTTTTGAGACACTCACAAAAGACACAAAAATTTCTAGATCCATTTTTTGCCGAGATAGCTTTTCCAAGTTTAAAAATTCATAATTTTTTTATTTATTATTATTAACATTTTAAAGTGCTTGAGTTGAGTACATCTATCAAATCTACTACTTAACAATGTCATTATAAACTTTTTTCACTACAATTATAAACTTTTTTGTTTCTGTCCTCACAACAATAAAACTAATATATTATACATTTGTTTACCTTTATATTGAACAATTATTTATTATTGACAGATCATTTCAACACCCAATCAGAGCCCGTATAACGACTAATACCATATTTTCGGTGTGCGCATGCGCGCAGATCAATATAAATTCACCCTCAATCTCAATCGCGCCTAAAGAAGTATAACTTCAAAAAAGGTTTTGTTTCTTCAACAAAATTTTACACTATTTTGTTAAATTTTTAAAATAAAAATTTGTTTTAATACTTTTTTGTGGTTATCTTTGTTGTCAACTTTTATTTATTACAATATTTGAGAAAACAAAAAGTTTTGAATAAAATATTGTTTATAACAAATTAGTGAATATTTATTGCAAAAAGGGTCATGTAAATGTTACTATTTTTATGTGTTACCCAAAAAAAACATTGAATTTGGCCCATTATTAATGGAGATATTACAAACCACTCCTTCGCCAATTTTCAGACAAAAATTTTCATTTGCTATGAAAATCATTATTTTTCAAAATATTATACAGTTTTCATCATGTGTATAAACGGCATTGTTAAGTAGTAAGGTTATTAGATGTACTGACGCACTTTTAAATGTTAATATTGATAACTAAACAAATTTTGAATTTTTAAACTTGAAAAAGCTATCTCGGCAAAAAATGGTTCTAGAATGATTTTTCTTTTGTGAATGTGTCAAAAACTATCAGGAACACGAATATCTAAAAATAATTGCAAACTATTCAATATCGGCGATATTATTAAAAAACAAGCTTTAAACAAATTACACCAATTTTCAAACGCCATTTTGGAGGAGTGCTTAATAGAAATTTAAATTTGTCAATACATTTATCAAAAATATACATAAAAGTAAAAAAATGAGACCTCAAAAACTTGTGTACTCTATCAAAAACAACCTCGTTTTTGCAGTTGAAAAAATGTTTATTTTTTTATAAACAAATTAAATATCTCATAAACTACTCAATATTTTTCAACCAATTTTTTTTTTCAGTTTATGACAACCAAGCAAGTATGAATAAATTAGCCCCAACAGAAGGAGCTATGGAAAGAGCAATGTTAGGTATACGACTGTCAAATGAAAAGGGAACCACTGAGTAACATCAAAAGCAAAAGTCGAGGACATAACAACAAAAATTGCCAAACTTAAATGGAGCTTCGCGAGCCACACAGCTAGACAAAAAGACCATAGTTGAAACGCAACAATACAATATTGGAGACCTTACGAAAGTAAACGACCAAAACGAAGACCACAAATAAGAGGGGTTGATAGAGTTAAAAGAGTAGAAGGAACAAATTGGAAATATGTTGCTCAGGATAACTGCATCTCCCTCTCTCCTGTTATTAAAAATTATTCGCATAGGAAGCTTAAATTGTTAAGGTTTTCTATTATTTTATATTACTTCTTGTATAAAGCATAATTAGTAGACAGACAAAAATATTTATCTATATGAGTGGGATTGTATACATATTGTTTAATTCTATTACCTTTAAACGCAGACGTAATAGAAGCGTCTAATCCTCTACATTCATAATTCATATAATATTTTACCGCCTCCACATTGTTTCTTGTTTGGTATGATTTATTCAGATTCTCACAATGATACGGGTTACCCGTCCAGCGATTAATTGAGTTTGAATAGCCATAACGTTATTTGCCATACAAATATTATAATTCTGGGTAAAGCTGAGTGATTAATATCATTTTAGAGCATATAAGTTCGTTAAATAATTTTACCCTGCGCGTATAATGGTTTGTGTGATTATTTGATTCATAGAGATTCTGACCAATAGAAACCTACAAGAATAAAAATTACAGAGATTTATTTTTTAATGATTTTAACCTCCAATCGCGTAGTAAGATTTTTCATCACGTGTTTAATTCTATCCAAGCAGATTATTATTACAGCGGGAATATTCAAATCTAGGTACATTATTACAGTGGGAAAAATTTTTTCTCTTTACCTGAAACCAGTTTCCTAGTTTTGACAACTGTCACATTTCCAATATTCATAATAAACTTTTAGTTCTGCATCTAATGTCAAATTGTCACGAGTAGAACACAAATCGGCAATTTTAAGCTCTCGAGTTTACTTCGGTAAGATTATTATATGAATAAAACTGTTTTTATAAATAATTATAACTAATATTTTATTAATATCTGTGTCTAAATAGTTGCTAAATTGTGCTGTTCACTTTGACAAGTTGAAAAATTTGTGTCACATTACAATTGTGATCAATGTCACTGAATGTTTTTATACAAAAACTTAATTGTAAATATTAAAAAATAATCTGTCAAATATCACACTATAGTAAGAATAAATAAGAAAATAATGCTCCAATTTTCTTTCTTAAACTTGTTTCCAATCGGCAATAGTTACTCGAGCCCTCCGGGCTCTCGTGTCTAAAATTGTCGCATTATTGTCAATTTATTCTCACTCTTTTGTGATATTAATGTTTATTACTTCATTCATAGAGATTCTGACCAATAGAAGCCTACATTAATAAAAATTACAGCGACAACTTTTGATAATTTCCCGTCGTCAAGTATTTTAAGTCAGATGTCCTTCGTTGCTACGCAAAAATACATTCAGTGACATTAGTGACAAATAATGTTTTACAACTTGTGACAGAGAACAACAAGGTTTAGCAAATATTCAGGAGAAGATATCTGTTAAATATTAATTAGAATGATTTAAAAAGACAGTTTTATTCATGAAGTAATCATAGCGAATTACTCTTGAGGTCGAATGATTCATTTGTTTAGCCCTCTTGACACTTTGACATAGGTAATTTCACTCCCATTCGGGTCATGAAATTAAAACTGTAAAAGTGTTACTCGGGATACAAATCGATAATTTTAGAGCTCTCGTGTAATTACTATTAGTCTGGGCTGATTATCGGAGAATAGGCCATTTTTGGGAAAAGTTATTTACCAGCAATTTTATTGCTGGAATCGAATCTTATGACTATATATATTAATAATATAGGTATGCAAAGTCCGCAGATAGTGTGCTACTTTTTTTATAAACAAAGTGGCGCCCGAAAATCGTGTTTTTTTCAATTTTTGCTCTATAACTCCAAAGATTTTAGCTTTACACCAAAAACAATCAAATAAAAATTCAGCGCAATTAAATTCTGTATAGAAACTGGTTTTTTCCGATTTACTTCGACGAAAACTTTCCCAGTAAAAAGCGGGTTTTTCCAACAAAGTAATTGTTAATCGATAATTAAATAACTTAGTAACGTAAAAGCCCTTTTCGTATAGATTATATTTCCAGAAGCCGATGGAAATTGAATGAACAGTTTAGCAACAATTGAATTGTTAATTAAAAATTTACGGTCGCTATAATAACGACAATAATTATGATGCATAAGAATACCTATGATTTTTTCATAAAAACACACTATACCTATCTAATGTACTTTACAGAATTGAAATTGGACTATTTAAACGGCCTCAGGAATATTTTAAAATTATAAGGAATTTTTTGGCTTAAAAACAAATAAAATATCTCGGGAAATATTAAACTAAATTAAATTGTGAAGCCGGTATTCGAAAAATAGCGGCAGGATGCTTCTTCTAAAAGAAAAAACGTTTAATTATGATGAGCAGTTCCTGAGATACAATCGGTCAAAGTTGACCGGAATTTACGGCAAAGATATAAACAATAGGATCATAATTTTCAAACCATCACCTTTTTATTTTTGTCCTCTTTTTCCACACCAATTTTCATATCCTTATATTGCTCATAACATATATTATTATAATAAAAACTATCGATAATACGTGTGAATATTGCCAAAAACAGCAAAATTCCAATCAAAAATTAGGTTGGAGAAAATGTAACCCTCAAAGTTCAAAATCGGTATACGTTAAAAAATGCATTTTCTCGGCTTCCCATAGAGCAATTTCCTGCATTCTTTTTTTGTTCCCAAGTAACTCGAGTAGAGCCATCGAACTAACGCATTATTAAATGTCAAACTTGCTTTTGTTTTTTTATAATAAATCAAAATTTTAATTTGTTTAAATAAAAATTGTTTAAATAATTATACAGCTTCCAAATGAGAATATTTATGTTTTTAACTTTAAAAGGTACACTTGTAGTAAGTTTATCTAATAAAAAGCCTACAACTGGAAAAAATATGTAGTTTTCTGTTCTTATAAATAAATTAATCTATTATAACAAAACAAAAGCAAGTTTGACATTTAATAATACGTTAGTTCGATGGCCCTACTCGAGTTATTAGGGAACAAAGAATGAATGAAGGAAATTGCTCCATGAGAAGCCGAGAAAATGCATCTTTTTAACGTATACCGATTTTGAACTTTGAGGGTTACATTTTCTCCAACCTAATTTTTGATTGGAATTTTGCTATTTTTGGCAATGTTCACACGTATTATCCATAGTTTTTATTATAATAATATATGTTATGAGTATTTTAAAGGTATTAAAATTGGTGTGGAGAAAGAGGACAAAAATAAAAAGGTGATGGTTTGAAAATTATGATCCTATTGTTTATATCTTTGCCGTAAATTCCGGTCAACTTTGACCGGTTGTATCTCAGGAACCACTCGTTATAATTAAACGTTTTTTCTTTTAAAGAAGCGTCCTGCCGCTGTTTTTCGAATACCGTTTTCACAAGTTAATTTAGTTTAATATTTCCCGGGATATTCTATTTGTTTATAAGCCAAAAAATTGCTAATAATTTTAAAATATTACTGAGGCCGCTTTAATAGTCCAATTTCAATTCTGTAAAGTAAATTAGATAGGTATAGTGTCTTTTTATGAAAAAATCATAGTTATTCTTATGCATCATAATTATTGTCGTTATTATAGCGACCGTAAATTTTTAATTAACAATTCAATTGTTGCTAAACTGTTTATTCATTTTCCATCGGCTTCCGGAATTAATCTATATGAAAAGGGCTTTTACATTACCAAGATATTTAATTATTGATTAAAAATTACTTATCTAAAATTTTAGTTGAAAATTAAAGATTTTGTTGGAAATACCCGCATTTTCCGGGGAAAGTTTTCGTCGAAGTGAATCGGGAAAAGCACGTCTCTATGCAAAATTTAATTGCGGTGAATTTTTATTTGGGTGTTTTTGGTGTAAAGTTAAAATCTTTGGAGTTATAGAGCAAAAATTGAAAAAACACGATTTTCGGGCGCCATTTTGTTTATAAAAAAAGTTGCACACCTATATTAGTAATACATACAATAATAAGATTCGATTCCAGCAATAAAATTGCTGGTAAATAACTTTTCCTTGTATTTTGCTAATTAGCCCAGAGTATATTTACTGATTATTTGATTCATGGTCAATAGAGACCTACCTAATCTTATCGAATTACTCTCGGGCTCTTAAAAATTACCGATTTGTTTTGCCCTCGTGACACTTTGACAATCTTTCCCTGCATAATCAATTGGAGCAAGTTGTATCTCTCTCTACATTTAATATGTCCGAGATATTCCAATTTTTTTGGTTTGATGGTATTTAAGATTCCCGTTTCTTTATTCATCTTTCTCAGAACCTCTTTGTTTGTGACGTGTTCTGTCCACGATATTTTCAGAATTCTTCTGTACACCCACAGCTCGAATGATTCTAGTTTTTTGATTGATGCAACATTCAAGGTCCAAACTTCCATTCCATAAAACCAAGTCGAGAAAACGTAGCACCTAGCCAAATTAACTCTTGGCTCCAAATTCAAATCTCTCGTGCAGAGCACTTTTCTTATTTTCTTAAACCTGTAAGTAATCTCCTGTGGAGTTGATCATTGTTTCAAGGTATGCATATTAGTCGACTCGTTCGATATTGGATCCGTTTATGAAGAGATTTTAATTATTTCTTTGAGTTTTTGATATTCTCATAAACTTTGTCTTCTTGACGTTCATTGTTAGCCCGTATTCTTGTCCAAACTCCGTTATTCGGGTCCCAGCCTCTGAAGATCCCCAATATTTTCAGCTAAGATGACAGTGTCATCAGCATATCTAATGTTGTTAATGGGAACTCCATTTACCTTTATTCCAGCTATTTCACCCTCAAGAGCTTTTTTAAAGGTCTCTTCCGAGTAGGCATTAAAAATAATTGGCAACAACACGCATCCCTGTCTCACTCCACGTCTGATTTCCATTTCCTCTGACAGTTGATCGTTAACACGTACTTTTGCTCATTATGCTTGTAGTAAAAATTCGATATAATCCTGAGGTCATTGTTGTCTATCTTCTTTGATTTCAGGACATGCATTATTTGTTTATGTTGTACTTTGTCGAATGCTTTATTATAGTCAATAAAACCCGCATATATATCTTGATTGACGTCCAGGCATCTTTGTATAAGTATGTTAAGTGAAAAAGAGCTTCACGAGTTCCTAGGCCTTTGCGAAACCCAAATTGCATATCATTAACGTACGAGTGTATGTCCAGTTTATGATATATATGGTTATGGATGACTTTCAGTAGCATAACACATACAAAAAATTAGAGTGCATTTTTAATTAAGTTGTTAGTATGTCTGACTTATTTTGCAATTTTCTAAGCAACAAATAAAGATAGTTACTTATAACATAAATTTATTTCTCTCAAAACTTCAAATCCTGAATTTTTTGCTGATGGACGAAATAAGCTAAAATTGTCCATTTTTGACATTGATTTACTAATAACTCATTAAGTCCAAATGATCGACTGCAGGAAGAATATAGGTTCATTTTATAGAGGTCGATACTATTGGTACGGGAGCATGCTAAATGTGCAGTCACTCGAGCGTTATGGGGATCTATTGGGTTGTGAAGAGTAGGTCCTAAAATCAAAAAAAGTTAAGTAAAGTTTTCCATTTTAGTGGAGACCAGTGGCGGCTCGTGATTTTTACAATCGGGGGGGGGGGGCTATACCTAACTGCAAAATATCCAGACAAATTTGCACTAGCAAAAAAAATCCGCCAAAAAAATCTAATTTATAAGGCCCTATTTTTTTGACCATTTTTTATTTATATTTTATAATATCATCATAATTCACAATTTCATAATATCATATCATTTTAAAAATAGTTAGTCTAATTGTAAAAGTGTATTACCAAAATTTGTGTCGTTTATTTGATAACAATTCTATCTCTGTAAGTAGATATACATATCAAAATAAATACAGATTTGGAGTTTTGCAGTCCATTCAGGTTGAAGGTTCACATTTTTTAAAATGCTCAACTGAATTTTTTTAATTCTAAAAGCGGCCTACTGCGAATCCAAAAACACGGTAAATTACCGATATTTTGCTTTGCATTACAGATATCGGAAAAAGTTATTTGAACAAGTTTTTCCAAATATTATTTTAATCCCACATACCAAATTTCATCACAAAATTCGCACTTTTAATTTTTTCATTATTTGTAGTCAGGATCCTAAAATCGCAGAGGAGGCTGCTGGCCGATTAGCCGCCCTTGCCCAATCTCCGGGCAGCGTGTGCGTTAAGCGATAATGCAGCATGCAGCTAAGGAGACCGGGTCTCCTTAAACTACCATGCTTAAACGCTGCTGGGCTGCGCGGAGCTTTAGCAAGTGAGATTTTCCGGCCAGCAGCCTCCTCTGCGATTTTAGGATCCTGATTACAAATAATGAAAAAACTAAAAGTGCGAATTTTATAATGAAATTTGGTATGTGGGGTTAGAATATTATTTGGAATAACTTGTTCACATAACTTTTTCCAATACCTCTAACGAGAAGCAAAATAGCAAAGTAAACAAAACAGTGTACCACGTGTAAAAAATGTATGGGGAGGTTAAGCCTCCCTTGCCTCCTCTGACCGGCCGTCACTGGTGGGGACTTTCCATTTTTGATTTAATTTGCCATTTCCAACAATCGTTTTTTTTTAGATTAAAGTGCTATCTATCCGTAATTCGAAAAATGTTTCAAATAAAAGTTACTTATTTTTACGTAAGGAATCTAAATCTGCAATAAAAAATGGGTGCTCTCATTAAAGATTTTAAAGTAACACCCCACCCCACCTTTGTGGGGTCGTGTTTAGTGCCATTCGATAGATTTTTCAAAAATATTGAATAAGTGTATTTTCAGTTTTTCATTTCGCGAAATATCGTGGGATTCGTATTTAAAATTTTAAATTTACCCTCCGCCTCTCTCCGTGGGAAGTCGTGTTTGGTTTCATTCGATAGATTTTTAAAAAAATATTAAGCACGTATTTTTTAGCTTTTCGATCTGTCATTCATTTCGCGAAATATTCGCTTTTTTCTTGTGAAACTTTATGACTCACTCATTTCCTTACGCCCCGCTCAAATCGTCAGATTTTTTAAATATACACCGTTTTGCATGTACTTTAACTTACCTTATCTTAATCATCTGACGATGTCGAGTTTTTCTAGGGATAGATTTTTTTTCGCCCCCCCTCCTTAACGAACTCCCCTGAATTAAGAGCTAATATAATTATGGTAGAGGTACATTTTCAGGGTACAAGGTCTCCCCATGTAATAATCGGACGTGCTCGAGTAACTGCAAAAATCCCCACTTGGGCTCCCCTACCAATATTTAAAACAACTAAATCGCATATTTCAGAAACAACGTAAGTCACATTTTAGCGATTTTGAGTTTATTACACTAACATGTTTTTCTGTGGGACTAAGGTGGTTTCAAAAATATGTATGAATATTTTAAATAGTTATAAATTCAACTATGCTTACGGGACTTACATAGGTGTATTCTGCATTAAATTGTGTGTAATATAACCCACAGAAATACATATTTATAGTCCAGGGTAATAAGGATTTTCTCGAGACACTCTAAGATCCAGGTAGCTGACTACTTTTTTAGTTATTATAGACATACAGTAAGAAAACCTGTTTCCTGTCTAGAGTTCGTGTCTGCTTTTAATTATTAACAATTTAGTGCAAAAATCGCGATTTTTTCGATTTTTTTTCTCCATCCAAAAACTAAATAGTTAACATAAAATTACAAAATTCAGTTTTTTAGAACATTGAAAAACTTTCAAAATGCCGATTTTTGAAAGTTACAAAGTTAATTTGGTGCTACGCAAACTGCAAAATAAGTGAAAATCGTTATTTGTTAATAACTTTTATTAAAACAACCTTAAAACTTTAGTGCTACACCCAAAGTTGGATATTGGTGTACTTAACAAACCCTCAAAATTTGAGACCGATCCATTAATTAGTTTAAGAATTATTCTATTTCTTTTTCCCAAAGACCTTTATTTTGCAATAAGATAAGACAGAAAATAATGAAAATAGAGCAATTCTGATTATGCCAAATGAAAGTAGAAGAGTGATAGTATCAAAATTTATTAAAAAAAGATAAACAATAATTAACATACTCAAAAATCCTAATGCCAAATTTTTAAAATTTAGTAGTTTATAAACATTTAGAATAACAATGTTGTCCGTAGATACAATCTTTTTATATATTCGAAAAGATAGTATTTTAACATGAATTTTCAAATAAAAAAATTTAGATTGGGCTCATTTGGGACAAAGTTAGCGACAATGTTTCAAACGAATATAATTTGCTGTATCTCCGGATCAACTCAATGGATTTTGATCTTTCTTTTTTTAATTGGTATGTAATTTTTACTTACATTACAAATACACAATTTGTTTATAAATTTATTAATTAATAAACAGTCTAATTTGTTTAAACAATTCTTGAAAAAATATTTTTTTTACAAAAATCTATTTTTTTAATCATAGTATCTTTAATGATCACAGAAAAAGTTAAAGTACACTTTAATAAATAAATGATTTTTATTAGATAATTATTTATTGAAGATAATTTATTTATTGAAGTATACCTTAACTTTTCCTATGATAAATAGGGATATTATGGTATCCATGAATTTTTGGGAAAAAATTATTTTTTCAAAAATTGTTTAAATAAATTAGACTGTTTATTAATTAATAAATGTCTAGACAAATTGCATATTTGTAATGTACAGCAAAATTACATACAAATTAGAAAAAAGAACGATCAAAATATATTCAGCAGAACCCGAGATATAGAAAATGATAGTAGTTTTAAGTTGCTTTTTTTAGGTTTTGAACTCGTGCATTTGTCGGCTCCCACCACCCCCTTCACTTATCACGACTAGTCACCAATTAAACTACATTTTTAAAAATTCGTGTAAAATACCAGTATTTCTAATATGTAAAATGACTTTTTCTACGGACAATATTTTTAAAGTTATTCTAAATGATTTTAAAATACAAAATTTCACAAATTTGGCATTAGGATTTTTGACTATATTAAATAATTTTTTTATCGTTTTTTAATACATTTTGATAGTATCAGTTTTCTACTTTTTTTTGGTATACTCAGAATTGCCCTATCTTCATTGTTTTCTGTCTTATGTTATTACAAAATAAAGGTCTCTGGGATAAACAATTAGAATAACTCTTAAACTAATAAATGGATCGGTCTCAAATTTTACGGGGCTTGTTAAGTACCCCAATATCCAACTTTGGGTGAAACACTAAAGTTCTAAGGTAGTTTTAGTAAAAGTTAATAACAAAATAACGATTTTCATTTATTTTGCACTTTGCGTAGCAACAAATTAACTTTTTAACTTTCAAAAATCGGCATTTTGAAGGTTTTTTAATGTTCTAAAAAATTAAATTTTGTAATTTTATGTCAACTATTTAGCTTTTGAATGGGGTGCAAAAAATCGAAAAAATCGTGATTTTTGCACTAAATTGTTAATAATTAAACAACGGACGCGAACTCTAGGCAGGAAACAGGTAGGTTTTCATCGTATAGGTATACAATAACTAAAAAAGTAGTCACCTACCTGGATCTTTGAGTGTCCTGAACATGGTCTGTTTCTAGCTTATTACCCTGGAATAATATAATGTAACTATTTTCCTTTGCCTGGCCGGGTATAATACGATATGCATTTTACAATAATTTTGCGATAATGATCTTAATTCCCTGGACTATTTATTTTCAGACAAATTTTCTAAGTTTTGAATATTTGCCCATAAGATTATGGCCAAGTATATCTGTATATATGGTATAATTCTATATTATAAGCATAATATTTATCTGGCTTTTCTCTTCCGAGAAATGTATCTACGATTTTGAATCTCAATATAATATTATATTATGTATAATACGTCTACACTAAAATTCCTGGAAGGGATTTCTAAGGTTGGCTATTGTGCGACTATATAGAAATGTCTTTGATGACTGACAATGAGCTGATACCAGGAAATACATATATTATGACATATTTTTACAACTTTATAGAGAAACCCCCTAAAATACAAATACCTAGCAATTGAAGTTAGTCGGAAGGAGCCATAAAGAAATGAGCAATTCAACGGAAAGAACCTTTTGAGAGTTTTTACGTTGGAAATTTTAATTAAATTTCTTAATTAACTTAATGGCATAGTCTGGATGTTGGAACATGCTAAAGTAATCATTCTAATTAGTGAAAGCAAGATATTAAAGATAAGATCCGTGGAACTATTACAAATGAGTTGTTGTTGTGCTTGTATGGGAAAAAACTATTAACGCCTGAAGACAACAAAGGCGAAAAAGACTCTTTTTCTCTGGAAACTTTTTTCGAGTGGCATGTCTAAGTTTGTAGGTTTATACGGGATTAACCATGAATATATAGATAAAACGAAAAATACATGGTGATCTGGAAAAACCCTGTTGACAATAATGTACATCTGACATTGGAGGGTAAACCGTTAGAGAGAGTCGATAAGTATAAATACTTCAGAGCAATTTTAAACTCATAGTTAGATCAAGATGAGGAGATAATATATGACAGAATACAAATAGCTCGAAACGAATTTATAAAATACAAGTCAATATTTACAAGTAAGAAACTGAATATGGCTATCAGATTGGGGTTGATCAATGAATATTATCAAATATTATCAAATACCGTGAAATTAACAAACTCATAAAAAGAAAAATTAAACAGGCCAAAGAATCCTGGCTCGAGAATTCATGTAAAGAAATAGAAGACCTCCAAAAAAAGCATGGCAGTTTCAACCTCCACAAGAAACTTAAATATACCTCCGGAATTAGAAAACAGAAAAATGCTCACGTACTTAAAACCGCAGACGGAAAAATTTGTGATCACGAACAACAGTGCAAAGAATGGGAGATACACATCAGTGACCTTTTTGACGATGCTTCTCGAGAAAATGCTCCAAATACTACCTGTGACAACCAATTAGACAGAGGTCCCAGTATACTGAAGTCAGAAGTCATAAAAGCAATACAACAAGCCAAAAACAATAAAGCACCTGGACCAGATCAAATCCCTGTTGAGCTACTTAAACTTTTGGATGCGGAAAACATTACCTACTTGACTATTTTCTTTAACAAAATTTACAACGAAAGAAAAATACCAGATGATTGGTTGGAGTCACTGTTTATAACATTACCAAAGAAAAGCAGGCCCACCAAATGCAGCGATTTTATTTAGACTAATCAGTTTGATGAGTCACACACTTAAGATACTTTTACGTATTATACAAAACCGAGTATTCCTTCTGTGCGAAACTAGAATGGGTAATAAGAAATTTGGATTTAGAAATGGTCTAGGAACTAGAGAAGCACTATTTTGTATGCGCGTTCTATTACAAAAAAGTTGTGAATTCCGAAAGAACGTTTATGTTTGTTTCATCGACTTCGAGAAGGCATTCGACCGAGTACAACATGATACACTTTTCGATTGCCTGCAGGCAGCAGGACTTGACCACTACGATATAAGACTGCTGAAATACTTATATTACAATCAAGTAGCCTCTATCCAAATTGGAGACAGTCGTACTGAAAAACTGCCGATAAAACGTGGAGTACGACAAGGTTGTGTTTTATCACTCACCCTTTTTAATCTGTACTTTGAAGAAATCTTTAGGGAGGCTTTGGATGACAGACAAGAGGGAGTAAGGCTAGGCGGAGAAGTAATCAACAATATTAGATACGCTGACGATACAGCCATTCTTGCTGAAAATTTACAAAATCTTCAGACACTACTAAATCTAGTCAGTGAAGCAAGCTATCGGAGAGGCCTTAAAATCAACATTTCAAAAACAAAGTGGATGGCAGTTGGAAAGATTAATATAGATCAAGGTCAGCTTTCTCTTGATGGAGAGGAGTTAGAACGGGTAAATCATTTCAAGTACCTTGGCAGCTGGTTAAATGTAAATTGTGACTCTGATGAAGAGATAGATAATAACTAGGATCGAAATATCACGGAAGGCTTTTATGACCTGGAAACCAGTTTTATGTAATAGAAACCTGTCGATGAATATTCGAAAGAAGGTGCTGAAATGTTATGTGTGGTATATCCTATTGTATGGTTGTGAGACATGGACGTTAAAAACCACAATGCTAAACAAAATAGAAGCATTCGAATTGTGGTGCTATCGACGAATCCTAAAGATATCGTGGGTTTCGCACACTTCCAATGAAGATGTTCTTCAAATGATGAATTCGGAACGTCTGCTCATAAGCATCATAAAGAGGAGAAAAACAGAATACTTCGGCCATATAATTAGAGGACCTAAATACCATCTGCTTCGCCTTATAATACAAGGAAAAGTGGAGGGAAAGAGATGGATTGGTCGAAAGAAACTTTCATGGCTGCGTAATATTAGACAATGGTGTGGCTGCACAGTAGAAGAATTATTTCGCGCAGCAGCCGATAGAGAGAGATTTCAGGAAATTGTAAACATGATGACGGCCAACGTCTGAATACAGACACGGCACCTAAAGAAGAAGAATTAATATTATGTTTGGTTGCAACTAATACCTATAAGTGGTAGAAGCGTGAAATCTGAAGTAGTAATGTTGAAAAAGTAACTATTCGTTACAAAGTACTCGTTACTTACGAATACCGAAAGTAACGATTATTATACAGAGAGGCAAATCCTTACTTTGATTACTCTGATTACTTCGTTACTTCCTACCAATCGTATCAGAGCGAGTAACGACTATTTTATCTACTTTGATAACTTTGATTACTCTGATTACTTCGTTACTTCCTACCAATCATATCAGAGCGAGTAACGACTATTGTATCCACTTTGATTACTTTGATTACTTTTATTACTCTGATTACTTCGTACCAATCGTATCAGAGCAAGTTACGACTATTGTATCTACTTTGATTACTTTTATTACTCTGACTACTTCGTACTTCGTGAAGGTCTTTATTATATCGGAATCCCTATACAAAATACCTAGCTACTGAGAAATACTATTCTCGATATGGTTACCGGTACTCAAATACAAAAGTAATCATAGTAATCAAATCATTTTTATCTCTTAAACAGACTGGTGAAGGTCGTTGTAATATCGGAATAACTACCTAAGACCTACCTACTGAGAAATACGATTCTTGATATGATTACCGGTACTCAAATAAAAAAGTAACAAAGGTAATCATAGTGATTAAATCATTTTTATCCCTTAAACAGATCGGTAAAGGTCGTTGTTATATTAGCCTAATAAAATAAAAACAAGTCAAAATGTAAATTTGTACAGGTTAAAACAAATTTTATATCAAAATTTAGGTGGGTACAAAAGATATTTTCAAGAAAGTATCCAAACCATACAAGGGTATCATTGTTTAAATAATTAAAAAGGGGTCATTTTTGCAAAAAAAGTACTTTTTTAATTGCTGAAGTAATTCACTTATTAATGAAGGTCCGTGGGATTTTTTTCTGCAAAGTTGAAGGGTAAATCTTTCACATAAGACTTACTTATTTAAATTTGACCCCCTATTTATTTAAATAATTGTATGTAAATCTTTAAAAACAAATATGCAAAATATTATTTTTAGCGTTTTAAATAAGCACTATAAAATATTTTATTTTACAGACTAAGTTGCGCAATATTACCAGTATTAAGCAAAAAAAAATTGGTCAAAAATATTTAATATTTTTTGAGATATTGAATTTGCTTAATTAATAATACTATATTTTCAATTCCAAAAACGCGGTTGTGGCCAAAGAAATATTCACCTGCTTAAGATCTCATTATTTTTATTTTTATGTATGTTTTCGACAAATGTATTGATAAATTCAAATTTCAATTAAACTTCCCCCTAAAATGGCATTTGAACATTATTCAAATTTGTTTATAATTTGTTTTTTTAATAACGTCGCGTGGAATAAGTATTTTGAAATGCCGTTTCGATGATTGGGTTTATGGGAATTTTTTACTAATTAAAAAAATGTTTTTGTCGATTTTTCTTCTTCTTTTTTTTCTTGGAGTTATATTACTACGGGCTCTTTTAGGGTTAAATTTTATTAAGAATGTCGAATCTCTGAGTTGTAGATTCTAGACCTAAAAATATTAAGATTTAACTAAAATCTCATGAATAAAATGTGGCTACTTACTGAGTTACAGATCATACTTGGCAGAAAGTGTGACTATTATACACCCTACTAAATTGTGATTAATAAACGTTTCTAGCTAGTGCCAGAGCCGTACGACAGGGGATAGTGAATGATTGACCCTTCCCATTCTACGCCACTGAGTGAATTACTATTTTAGCGAAATTTTGCGATTCTCCAATACTTTATATGTAAATAACTTTATTGGTATCGATAAAGTCATCAGTTTGAGAGATATTGGAAATTTAAAATGAATGAATGAAAGAATCAAAATAAATATGCCGTTTCATTTTTAATGTCCAATATCTCGAAAACTAATGACTTAATCGTTACCAGTAAAGAGAATATTATTTACATAGAAAGTATTGGAGAATCGAAAAATTTCGCTAAAATAGTAATTCCCTCAGTGGCGTAGAATTTGGGAAGGGCCAACCATTAACTATCCCCTGTCGTACGCCTCTGGTAGTAGCTAGAAACTTTTATTTATCGCAGTTTAGTAGACTGTATAGTACCCACACTTTCTGCCAAGTATGATAAGGATACGTCAAATAGTTTGAAAGTACTTGGTAAAAATAATTTTTAAATTTTTAAATAAAACACCCTGTAACTCAGTAAGTAGCCACATTTTATTTAAGTGATTTTAGTTAAATCTTAATATTTTTAGGTCTAGAATCTACAACTTAGAGATTCGACATTCTTAATGAAACTTAACCCTAAAAGGGCCCGTAGTAATATAACTCCAAGAAAAAAAAAGAAGAGGAAAAAAAGACAAAAAAAATTGTTATTTAGTGAAAAATTCCCAGGAACGCAATTATCGAAACGGCATTTCAAAATATTTAATCTCCGCGACGTTATTAAAAAAACAATTTATAAACAAATTTGAATAATTTTCAAATGCCATTTTAGGGGGAAGTTTAATCGAAATTTGAATTTATCAATACATTTATCGAAAACATACATAAAAATAAAAATAATAGATAAGATTTAATACAGGTGAATATTTCTTTGGCAACAACCGCGTTTTTGCAATTGAAAATAGAGTAACATTTAAAAAACAAGTTCAATATCTCAAAAAATATTAAATTTTTTTTGACCAATTTTTTTTTAATTAATACTGATAACATAGCGCAACTTGTCCTGTAAAATAAGATATTTTATAGTGCTTATTTAAAACGCTAAAAATAATTTTTTGCAAACTTGTTTTTAAAGTTTTATGTATAATTATTTAAATAAATATGGGGTCAAATTTAATTTAGTAAGTCTTATGTGAAAGATTTATTCTTCAACTTAGGAGAAAATAATCCTATAGACCTTCATTGGTAATTGAATGACCTCAGCCGTTAAAAAAGTAACTTTTTTGCAAAAATGACCCCTTTTTAATTATTTAAACAATGATCCCCTTGTATGATTTGGATACTTTCTTGAAAATACCTTTTGTACCCACCTAAACTTTGATATAAAATTTGTTTCAACCTGTACGAATTTACATTTTGATTTACATGTAGTGTAATTTTATTTTACTAGATTATATCGGAATACCTTCATAAAATACCTACCTACTGAGAAATACGATTTTCGATATGATTACCGGTACTCAAATATAAAAGTAATCATAGTAATCAAAGTAAAAAATTCTGTAAATGATTACTTTATACAAAATACCTACCTACTTAACAACCTATATAACACAGCAAGAAACCGCTGGGATGAACTCACAATTTATTAGTCCAGAAAGCCACTGCGCATCCGCTAGGAAAAATATTCTAATTCGGATTTTTTGCACAATCTTACTCAAATAGGACTCCTTTTAACAAATTTGCATGTTGCCAGGACCAAAAAGTGGTCAAAAATTTTTTAAACGTTTTTTTTTTGTTTTTTTTTTCTAAAATATTTTTTTTGCATGGAAAAAAGTTTTTTTAGGTTTTCTGGATCATTCTAAACAGAAGAGGTCTTTAGTGACTTTTCTCTAAAAATGATAGTTGTTTATATAAGCGATTAAAAATTGAAAAATTGGGAAATCGGCCATTTTTAACCCTCAAAAACTATGTGAAAAACTGAAAATTTGAATTTTGCCAAGGTAGATAGATATTTTTTAAACATCGATTGATGAAATCCCGAAGAGTTTTTTGCAATACAATATTCAAAACTCCTTTGTTCTTTAATTGCTAATCAAGCGTGCGCGGCACTATTTTCCACCGATAGTATGATTAATTATTTATATGGGAAATAAGCCACAATTAAAATGAAAAAAATTATTGGCAACTCATAATTATTGGCAATATCATTTTAAAGTCTTCTACTTTAAAATGTATAATATATGTCTGAATTGCCAATATAAATGAGTGAGATTAAATAAATTATTAGAAGAATTTTTTTGCTTAACAACAACTCTTTTGTTTATTTTAGTAATATTTTGTATTTTGACAACGGCACCCGATTTGGGCGTCGAAACGTTAATAAAATTATTTTTTTCATTTTAATTGTGGCTTATTTCCCATATAAATAATTAATCATAAAAATGCCACAAGGAAATAGCTTCAGAACAACACCGATAGTATGGTGCAAATGAAAGGAATAAATTCGTTATTTCATAAACTGGCGACTTTAAGGAAAAATCCCGAAACAGGTCGATTTTTATTTTTAAGTTATGATATTGTGGCATATATGGTATACTAGCGACGTAATCCATCTGGATATGATGACGTAATCGATGATTTTTTTAAATAAGAATAGGGGTCGTGTGCTAGCTCATTTGAAAGATTATTCAATTCTCTATTCAGTAATATAAACATTTACATAATTATTTATACAGGATGTCCAAAAAATTTTTATTAAATTAAATTATTTGACAAAAACATAAGTAGGACACACTGTATAAATAATTATGTAAATGTTTACATTACTGAATAGAGAATTGAAGAGCCTTTCAAATGAGCTACCACACGACCCCTATTCTTATTTAAAAAAATCATCGATTACGTCATCACGCCCAGACGGATGACGTCACTAGTATACCATATATGCCACAATATCATACCTTAAAAATAAAAATCGACCTGTTTCGGGATTTTTCCTTAATCTCGCCGGTCTACGAAATAACGAATTTATTCCTTTCATTTGCACCATACTGTCCTGTGGAAAATAGTGTCGCGCACGCTTGATTAGCAATTAAAAAACAAAGGAGTTTTGAATATTGTATTGCAAAAAACTCTTCGGGTTTCATCAATCGATGTCTAAAAAATATCTATCTACCTTGGCAACATTCAAATTTTCAGTTTTTCACATAGTTTTTGAAGCTTAAAAATGGCCGATTTCGCAATTTTTCAATTTTTAATCGCTTGTATGTCAAAAACTATCATTTTTAGAGAAAAGTCACTAAAGACCTTTTCTGTTTGGAATGATCCAAAAACCTAAAAAAACTTTTTTCCATGCGAAAAAGATTATTTTAGGAAAAAAACAAAAAAAAAAACGTTTAAAAAAATTTTGACCACCTTTTGGTCCTGGCAACGTGTAAATTTGTTAAAAGGGGTCCTTTTTGAGTAAGATTCTGCAAAAAATCCGAATTAGAATATTTTTCCTAGCGGATGCGCAGTGGCTTTCTGGACTATATTGTAATGAAATTTATATTGTTAACTACTGCTCGACAATTCCAATCAAGTCATTTTCAAAAAATACTACGTTGCGTTTTTATAGCCGAAAGTTGTTTATGTTTTAAACCTTGACGGTAGCCTTGATATTGTAGACAAACAGCCATGCTTTTAGTTCAAATTTTTGAGGATATTGCATAGTCACTTTTGCACTTGCTGTATTACAGCCAGAGATATGTAAAGAAAATAGATCAGGCTAGTCATATGCTACTCAATACATCGGGGTGTAACGCCGATATCAAGTACGGTGGTTTAGCTATCTTTGTCTGTCGTGCGAGTGTGAGCGTATCTACCAAGAGGTGGGAGTAACGGAACGACAGTGACACACAGGCGGCGGCCATCATATGCTAGAGAGAGAAAGTTAAGCGCCGGTAGAGAGAGATGGATAGACCACCGATCAGAACTGCTCCGCGTTACGCTATTTTTCCGAGTTGGCCAAATCTATGAGTATAAGATCTTTGATTACAGCACGCGTTATTTTGACAGTAGAGCATGCGCAGATGTGATATTTGGCTTACGCTGCGTTATTGGAAATAGTGCCTGCCGTTATTAGGGGAGCCGTTACGCTGTGCGGTATTCGTTGCGCTATTTTCTTTTCAGGTTATGTTTGTTGTTTTTCTTTCATTTAAACTAAGTTTATTTGTAATGATTTTCTAAAATGAGTACCTCAGACAGTAGCAAACGAATCAGATTTACATCTGATGACGATTTGTGTTTATTAAAATAAGTTGTAAGTCAAAATCAATTGACTTATTCAGAAAATTGGACGTTAGTTCAGGAAAACATGAAGTGTACAACAAGAAATTTTTTGATTTTAAGAACACTCAAGGATCATTTGTTTCTCATGCTCGATATTTGGAAGAGAATTCAAACCTTCCTTCCATTTAAATCAAATTCTTTATTTTTAGCATGTAATAGGTGTATGTTCATCTTCCAGAATGTTACGTGCAAGATGATAAACTAGATATTCTTATCGTTAGCATTGGCCAAAATGAGAGCTTCTAACTAAATCTTGATCCCAAATTGCATACAAATTAGACAAACAACTAATCTTAATCGAGCCGTAAAAATACCGCCAACAAAATGTTGAGCAATATCTGTATTTATGACACGTCTGAGAAATGTCAATTCTGTCAAAATAGAGCGGTATAAATAGCGCAACGTAGGCTGTATTAAATTTGCAATATCTCTGTCTTATCTTTACCCACAGGATGATATTAAATTATATATTCGGTGTCATAACGTCTTTCGAAGTTGTTTGACTCTTAAACGACTTTGTATTTTGTCCTGAGTTAAGTCTTCTTTTAGATTTCGAGCGTTAATCGCTTCCAGACTCCAGCTCTGTGGTAGTCTTCCTCGTTTTTTCTTCTCTGGGGGTTGCTACACCATAGTTTTTTAGGCAATCTTTCGTCACCCATTCGGCTCACATGGTCATACCATATGAATCGTTTTCTCTCAATATCATCAACTATAGTTCCCTCTATACCCATTTGTTGTTTTATTACGTCATTCCTTATTCTTTCGGCTCTTGATATTCTCATCGATCTTCTGATGGCATCCATTTCCGTGGCTTCTATCTTTCTCTTATATTTCTCGGTTATTCTCCATGTCTTGGCTCCATAAAGTAGGCTAGTTTATCCATTGTCTCACATATGTTCCATTTTCTTTTCTTTGATATTTCTTTACTCCATAGAACTCCGTTTAGACTTGCTATAGCTCTATGTGCTTGTATGATTCGATGTTCTATTTCCCGTTCGTCTTTTCCACTACGATCGAAGATGACGCCCAGGTATTTATATTAATTACATGGATTTATTTTTTGTGGTCATCATCATGATATTAAATTGTGGGTATTTTATATCCTTGCCTATTATTTCGTTTGTATAATATGCTTTTGTATATTATGTGATTATGTATTATATGTTTATGTATTGTGTTTTGTAGATATATGTTGGTATATTTTATGTATAATTATTGTAGACGATGTGTCTCTGACTTTCTATTAGTATCCTAATCTTAAATTCCCCTAATCAAGTCAATTCCAAGACCAAGATGGAACTTCACATGAGCAAACTGATATATCGTGGGCGTATGGGAAAATCCACTAACTCCATTTTTTTAAATTGTGACATTTTCATACCTAGTCCATTCTTTCACGGTTTTTGCTCTAAATTTTAAAGAACCGCTCGGATTGACATGAAATTTGGCATACTTATAGCTTACATGTAAAAGAAAAAAAGGGATATTGTGCCAATCTGTGCTTTTGGCCTGGGGTGACTTTCACCCCCTGTTGGGAGTAAAAAAATATATGTCCAAAATAAGTCCGGAAACGGGTAAACTGACTAATTTTAAGCAACTTTTGTTCTATAGAGCTTTTTCGCCAAGTCAACACTTTTCGAGTTATTTGCGAGTGAATATGTTCATTTTTCAACAAAATAACCACATTTTTAGACGCTTTTTCGCAAATAACTCAAAAAGTAAGTATTTTGTCGAAAAAACGTACTTAGCAAAAATATAGCTTATAAAAAAGTAAAAAAAAGGTATACGCGTTAGGTCTCTGGATCTCGTACAACCGGAGTTATAGCCAACGAAAAATAGATTCATATTCACCAAATTTCAAATAGAATATTTCGACGTGAAATATCCAAAAAATTAAGCATTTTTTTGGGAAAATCCATTATAACTTTTTAATAGTGTTTAAAAAAGCTTTATTCTTGTTTTTACCAAAAGTTTCTAGCATTAAAGTTAAGCAAGTTACGCTCAAAATAAAATGGGTCCCTTTTGTTTTTTCAAAAAAAAAAAATCGGGAAGACCACCCTCTAATTAGCAACTCAAATGAAATTAATCGTTACCGCTCCACAAATTATTTTATTTATGTTGAGTTTATATGATCTGTAAGTTTCATCGATTCAAAGTGCTTATTTTTAAAAAAATTTGGTTTCAAAATATATTTTTTTCAAAATAACTTAAAAATTGTTAGAGATACCAAAAATCTCGAAAAACAAAAAAAAGTCAGATTTGCTTTTCTGAATATCATGTATTTTTTTGTTTTTCTATTAGACAAAAATTGATTAAGATTTGGTGTTTCTAAATTTGCATACGTTCGTGATCAGTGACTCGTTCAACCCTTTTTAACTACAGCCCTTTCAATAATAAGGACTTTGAACCGATGAAACTTACAGATCATATAAACAATATATACACGAGTCAAGAAACTTGTGAAGTCGTAACGATTAAGTTCATTTAAGATTCTAATTAGGGGGTGATCTTCTCGATTTTTTTACCAAAACCAAAAGGGACTAACTTTATTTTGAGCGTAACTTGTTTCATTTTGATGCTAGAAATTTTCATAAAACAAAAATAAAGATTTTTTAAGCACTTTAAATAAGTTGTAATGAGTTTTCCCCGAAATGTGCTTCATTTTTGGTTATTTCACGTTAAAGTATTCCATTTGGAATTTGACGAATATGAACCTATTTTTATTAGCTATAACTCTGCTTCTACTAGGAGTAGAGACGTGATGTATACACCATTTCTTAAAAAATTTTACAGGCTATATTTTTGCTAAGAACGCTTTTTCGACAAAATACTTACTATTTGAGTTATTTGCGAAAAACCGTCTAAAAGCGTGGTTATTTTGTTGAAAAAATGAACATATTCACTGCCAAATAACTCGAAAAGTATTGACTTAGCGAAAAAACTCTATAGAACAAAAGTTACTTAAAATTAGCCAGTTTATCTATTTCCTACTTTCTTTGGACGAATATTTTTTCACCCCCAAGAGGGGGTAAAAACCACCCCCAGGGCAAAAGCACATATCGGCACAATATCACTTTTTTTCTTTGACTTGTTAGCTATGTGTATGCCAAATTTCATATCAATCCAAGCGGTTCTTTAAAATTTAGAGATTTTGCAATATTTTACCGTTAAAGAACGGACTAACCATTAAATCCACAAACATCAATATATTAAGGCTATGGGTACATAATTCGCAAATATTTTACGTGTATCCCTATTTTTTCTGTCTTTACACGGCAAATTACGTGTAGTAAAATTCACACTGGTATGGATATGTAAACATTACTAGAGTGTCATTCTACTTGAAAATGTCATCATTAATTTAAAGATATGGCTTTTAATGTTGGATAACTGTTATTTTTATAATTGCAAATTATTAATTCAGTTAACAAATGTGATAATGTTTTCACTAACTATGTATTCAGTGATTGTAATAATTTATTTGTACAACACAAACTAATACTCAATCAAGAAAAGAAGAAAAGTGATTTTTTAATAATATATTGTTATTATGGAACGGTTACAATTTTGAACATCTTTAACAACAAAATACTTGGATCACAGAATATATTATCCTGGTGTATTCTCTGCTTGGATCTTCCACAAATAATACACAATAAATAACTTTTTATTAAGTTCTCGTCCTAAATCAATTATTTATCAAATACACTATATATCAATAGTATTTAATCAATAACTCAAAATATTCCCGATGCAATGTCAAATATTTAAAATTGTCACTGATTGTCAGTGTCTGACTGACAATATATGCTGACAATATTATATTCGGCTGAGTGCGTTGTAAGACAAAGATAGATTTGGAAAATATTACCACGGCATTGTGTTCATTTTTTTCGAATCGTGAAAAAACCAATAAATATTTTTGAAAAATTTAAACGCAGAATGAAAGACTAAATTATTACCGAGGGCCGAAAGTCCCTTAGAATAAATAAAAAGTTTATTTTGAATGAAATATTTGAAATTAAAAATCACACTAAATTTTCTCTTAATTTTTCACCCCTGTAACTTATTGAAGTAAACATTTTAGAAGTTCTCAGGCACTTTCGGCCCTCGCTAATAACGTAATCTTTCATTCTGCGCTTAAATTTTTCAAAAATACATATTAGTTTTCTCAGGATTCGAAAAAAATGAATCCCCATTTGAATAGCATTGCAGCCGAAAATACGTACCGATCCCTCTTAACAGTAAAAATTTTATATCTCCAAATTCGTCATCCACAGTAGTTAAATCGGTACATCAATGACAAAGAAAATTACCTAACTTTTTATAAGTTTTCATGAATAAAATAATGTTTTTTCAAATATTTTTATTTACATGTATGTGCACACCACCTGTGGTTAACATCCTTCAAAATCATATCCAGGTACCAAATCTGGAACAGCCAGTGTACCCGATTTTTAAGAGGTAAGCCATAAGGTATCATCATCATCATCATTGGCTCGACAGCCCTTTCTGGGTCTTGGCCTGCTCCAGGATTCTTCTCCACTCTGATCTGTTTCGTGCTTTTTTTCTCTAGTTTTTTATTTTTAAGGTTTTTATATAATTTTCTATTTGTTCTAAATATCTCAGCTTCCGTTTTCCTCTTGTTCTTTTTCCTACTGGCATCTGTTTGGATATTTTGTTTGATATTTCGCCTTCTTCCATTCTTTCTACATGTCCCATCCAACGCAGCCGTCCTATTTTAATGAATGTTATGATATCCGGATCCTGGTATATTTCGTATAGTTCAAAGTTGTACCTTCTTCGCCAAATTCCATTTTCTTTTGTGCCCTTATATGTGTCGCAAGATTTTTCTTTCTAAGGTGGCTAGCAATGTTTCCTCTCTTTTGGTGGGTGTCCAGGTTTCTGAGCCGTATGTGAGTACCGGTCTTATTAAGGTTTTGTATATTTGGCATTTTGTTTTCCTTGCGACGTTATCTGATCTTAGTTGCCGAATTAAGCCATGGTAACTTTTATTGGCAATAAATATTCGCCTCTTCACTTCCTCTACGTTATTATCAGATGTGACTAGGGATCCCAAGTATGTAAAGTATTTTACCCCCTTAATGTTGTATTCTCCTATTGTTGCATATTGTGGCTGCCTTATTTCTGTGTTTTTACTTACATGCATATATTTTGTTTTGTTCTGGTTGATTTTAAGGCCACTATTTTGTGCAGCTCGTTCTATTTGATTGAATGCCTCTATCATTTCTCTTCTTGATCTTGCGATTATGTCAACATCACCTGCAAATGCTAGTATTTGCACCCTTTTATTAATTATTGTTCCTCGAGTATTGACTGTTGTGTCCCTCATTATTTTCTCGAGTACGATGTTGAACAAGATGCATGCTAGAGCGTCTCCCTGGCGTAGTCCCTTTTTCACATCTATTATTTCCGTTAGTTCGTTTTGTATCCGGATTTTACTTTCAACTTTTAGAGATTCTTTTATCAGCTCTATTAGTTGTGTTGGTATATTAAATTCTTTCATTGCTTTTATTAAGAATTCTCGGTTTATATTGTCATATGCGCTTTCGAAGTCTATGAAGAGATGATGTGTGTCGATGTTATGTTCACTTGTTTTTTCGAGGATCTGTCGCAGAACAAATATCTGGTCTATTGTTGACTTCTGTCTACCGCCGTCAGATGCCAGCGATTATGCGCTATGGAAGGCTACAAAAAAATTAAAATAGCAACATCGTCATATCCCACCAATTACAAAATCCAACGGAACATGGGTCAGAACAAACAATGAAAAGGCAGAAACTTTCGGCGAATACCTAGAAGAAGTTTTCAAATCTATACCAGCTGGTGCAACAAATAACGATCAAGAAATCTACAATTTCCTACAGAACCAAACCCCGACAGGAGAAAACACACTACACGTTTCACCCAAAGAAGTTCAAAACATAATCAACAATAATCTAATAAAAAATAAAGCACCTGGCTATGACTTAATCACAGGTGAAGTAATTAAAAATATACCTACCAAAGCAATTAAAATGATAACTCAATTGTGTAATGCGGTACTAAGGCTAAAACACTTCCGAACCCAATGGAAAATTGCGGAAATTATCCTTATACAAAAATCAGGAAAACCTCGAAATGAGCCCACTTCATATCGACCAATTAGTTTGATGCCAGTAATGTCTAAGATCATGGAAAAAATAATAAAAAAAGACTTCTACAAATACTAACAGACAGAAATATGATACCCGACCACCAATTTGGCTTTAGGAAAGAGCATGGTACCGTCGAACAAGTTCACAGAGTGGTCAACGTTATAAATAAAACATTTGAAGAAAAAAGTTACTGTTAGCCAGGCTTTTGATAAAGTTTGGCGTCAAGGACTGTTGTATAAACTGAAAAAGAACTTACCAGAGGAACTATATACACTCCTTAAGTCGTATTTATCAGAAAGATACTTTCGAGTGAAGTTTGAGTCAGCCTATACAAAACTATATCCCATCAGATCAGGGGTACCGCAAGGAAGCGTTCTGGGACCACAAATGTATCTGATTTACACAGCCGACTTACCCACAAATCGTGATACAACGACCACCACCTTTGCAGACGATACTGCAATCATAGCAGTACACAAAAATCCCGTCGAAGCTGCTGCAAAACTCCAGAGAGTATTAAATCAAATAAATACATGGGCACAAAATTGGAGAATTAAATTGAATGAACAAAAATCAAACCATATTGTTTTTACAAAATATCACGGTGAATCACCTACAGTAACAATAAATAATAAGGTAATTCCTTAAGTTACCTCTATAAAATATCTGGGCATGCACTTGGACAGGGGATTAACCTGGAGAACCCATACATGGAACAAACAGAAAAAACTGGGCATAAAATTTAGTAAGCATGATTGGCTTCTAGGGCGTAAGTATAAGCTCACGACAAGAAACAAACTGCTAGTCTACAACACAATATCCAAATCAGTCTGGGCAGATGGTCTGAAGCTCTGGGGAACAGCATCCAATTCGAATGTATCCATAATTGAGAGATTGCAGTCCAAGGTGTTACGTTCAATAATCGATGGTCCGTGGTTTGTTACTAACAGGGATATTTACAATGATCTGGAAACGAAAACCGTCAGTGAAGTGATAGTGGAGTTAAGTGCAAAATATATCGTACGTCTTGAAAGCCACGCGAATGTGCTTGCAATTAATTTGTTAGACAACAGTCAGGAAACAAAACGGTTAAAGAGACAGACACCATTAGATTTACCGCACAGACATTAATATTGTTACAGTAGCTAAGTTAATATAATATGTAATACAGTAATTTAATGTTATTTCTCTATAGAGATGTGTGGTGCTGGTCGCAATCTCTTCATGTCATTATTTCTCAGATAAAATGTGCCTATTGTTATATGTTACAGATTGCCTAATAAACATATAAAAAAAATATCGAATATGAAAATTAATGTTTGAGATTAAACAACGGGATACACAGGCACGTAGCCAAGGGAGGGGTCCAAGGGGTCCGGACCCCCCCCAAACTGCCTTGGCTTTAGTACCAAGGCAGCAAGTTTATCCCAAAATTATTATTATTTTTGAAAAAGTGAACAAAATTATTATTATTTTTTATTAGGATTATTTCTGTTTTTATTCAGTGTACGGATAACTTATACCCAATTTAAAAATCAGATTTACCAAAAACGAAAGAATTCTATCAGCATTTCAAAATTTTTTACCTGGATTTTGCCTCTACAGAAAAAGCAAAATTTCTAGAAAATTTATCTGAACATTATTCCCGCGACACTTTCCTTAAAGCAATAAAAGCTGAATATATGTTATGGTGTAACTGTAATACAATATCATCTTTGGAACCAAACACTGAGATTCTCCGCGTAATGGAACATTGTAATAAAGGTTTTTTCCAAACCTTTACAAATTCCTTACAATTTTGACAACTATCCCTGTCACAACAGCCAGTGTAGAACAATCGTTCTCAATAATGAAGCGAGTAAAAACTTTACCCAGAAACAACATCGGAAACGAAAGACTCTGTTGGCTCTTTTGTCCGTTCATGGGAACGTTGAATTAAAGCCAGATATTTATCAAATAACCAAAAATTATTGGATAAACAGCTGAAGAGAAGACCAGGTAAACTCTTTTCTACGGAACCCTATATTTCGTTAGTACCTGGTTACTAACACCACAGTATATAGAGGTTCCACATTAAAATCACTCTTCTGTCGGCGCTTTGATCTCAGGAAGTAATACCGGCAGTACGAAATTGGTAATTCACCGGTAGGGGATGCGGGTTTTCCCTGTTAAAAGCCGTACGTTTCTATGCGAATAGCAATGCGAGAGTGGGGCAAAAGCGACTGCCAACATTGCGCGGTCGCCATGCGCGACTACAGATTTTACTTCCAAATTTTCCGGAGAGTGGGTCTACTGTCCCTCTTTATACTGTGCTAACACCATCAGGGACGCTAAAATGATATTGAAGACACAATGGTGAAATTAGGTATTAAAAGCAACTTTCTAGGGTGATATTATTGTCATATAGATGGTTTATCTTAGTAAAGTAGAAAGCACTGATTTTAAAAAAATTTTATATCTAAATTTTACGTGGTTAAAATATTTTTTCTACAACCGTGTTAACAATGTAATTTTTAGCACTCCATACGGAGTATGTTTAATAATGCACTTCAGTTCGTATTGACCGAATCCGCTGTGAGCTCGTACGTAGAGGGGATATTTACAAATTCTCGAGCGCCAGTAGTGGCAAGTCTGTAAACGTTTACCGGAAATTTGACATAGATGTCAAAGTGATTAATGTAAAATTAAAATTAAAAACATTAATTATAAAAAATATTAGTTGGTCAAAGCTGTGGTATATATTTTTACCTTAAATATACTTACGTTTTAAATACTGAATTTAAGTTTTTTAATGTTCCGTAATATGAAATTATAATTTAATCTAAAAATCTTAGCGCCATCTACACGATAATTGTGAAAGTATCCGAAGTAAGAAATTCATTTTTATCAATAGAACGTCAAAATGATTAGCGAGATCTTTAAAAAATCGATTACAATTTAATTAATTTTTTGCGTTGTAAATGTAAAGCGATAACAATTAAATAATAAATTTAAAAATTACCGGTGAAAGATAATTCCAGTAATCCGCTAGGAGCGCCACCAGCGAAGCTCAGAGCGTATAGGCAATTTTGATGTAATGTCAAAAAAATATAAAAATAGAATGTCAGTCAAGTTCAAGTAAAAGTTTTTGTAGATATTGTCCTGTAATTACGTTTGTAGAAAAAATATTGTATGATATGCGTGTTAAAAAGTACATTTTTAAGGCACTCATGTGAACTGCAGAACTCGCTATCGCTCATTCTGCAAACTTTCACATGCGTGCCTTAAACGTGTACTTTTAACACTTATATCATAAATAATTATTATTAAATTTAAAATATTTTTTAATTAAAACGGAAGATAACAACAAATTGCAATTTTTAAAATATTAAAATAGTTTTTTAATTTTGCATATGGATCTAAAATTGCTTCTGAATAATTTTTTCAATATCTTACCGTCTAATCTAACAAAAAATTTGATCCACAAGGAAAGAATTTTCGTGTAAAAAGCTATACATACAATCAATCACAAAAAAATTTTTATTGAAAAATCGTTTATAAAAGGTATAACATTTATTACATTTCCTTAAAGGACTACATCAATCACATAACGTTTTAGATATATAAAATATCATCATCGTTGTTAGAACTGGTTGATCACACGCTGAACCACCAAAAAAATACCAGGGTATAAACCCTTTAAATGGTATACAATTTGTTACATTAACATTTTTACTTAAAATTTCAAACGATGCGATGGATAAAATTTATAAAAATAAAGCCCTTAGGCACTGTATGACTCGCCCATCCAGTGACTAAAGTGCTTATCTTTATAAATTTTATCAATCGTTTGGAATTTTAAGTAACAATGTTTCTTAAAATTTTATACCATTTAAAGGTTTTATACCCTGGTATTTTTTTGGTGACTCAGCATATGATCAACCAGTTCTAACATTGATGATGATATTTTATATATAAAAAACGTTCTGTGATTGATGTAGTCCTTTAAGGAATTTTAATAAATTGTATACCTTTTATAAAGGATTTTTCAATATTTTTTTTTAATTTGAGGTGTTTTTGGACCCCCCTCAAGTACATTTTCTGGCTACGTGCCTGGGGATACATGTAGTTTGGTGGAACAGGAGTGGTTAAGGATATCCAAGATACACGAAAATAAGACGGAGGTACCCAGATAACAATTTCATGCTCAGAATATGCGTAATTACCATTGGGAATGTGCAGAGCAGATGCTGAGTATATACTACATTACAGTACTTAAACGTTCTATGTATATACTTAGAATGTACTACCGCACTTCTTTTCAGTATATGCCAAGAATATCCGTTTTAGAACATTCTAAGGAGGTGCTGTAAACCTTCTATTTATATACTTAGAATGTAATACCGCACATCTTTTTAGTATATAGGAAGAATGCACTTTTTAGTATATGGGAAGAATATTGCTCAGAAGTATGTTTTCAGCATCACCGAATCTCATCCTAGGTTCTACTTTCTACTAAATTTACATATTACCTATATATGAGAATGTAGTTTGTACATTCTACAATATTACTTAAAAAGTAAATATGAAATATATAAATTTTTGTTAGTTATATAAATATTATATAGGTAAGTAGGTATATATATTTAGGTATATATTATATTTAGTTTATTTGCATATAAAAATAAAAATGCTGAATATACCTATAGTACCCAAATATATATTATGTAAAATATGTATGTAAATAACTAAAATTTATATGTTGTTTATATGTACCTATATACATACTTACTATTTAAGTAATATTGAAGTACCAAAATGAATTTTTTATTTGTAAGTTGACCGCAAACAAAATAGATAGGTTAATTATGCATGTTCCTATTCCTTGTAGAAATACTCGGTCTTCCTCATAACACAGCACAGACCAAAATACACATCCCACATAGACAGTGATAGTGTTGAGTGTAGATACAAATACAAATGCCAAATGCCTTGCCTAACTGTTTTTCATATTTTGTATTTTGCCTTTGTTCCCAACCCCTTACCCCTTATGCAGGTATGAAGCGGTCGTTTCCTCTTTGTTTGTGGGTTTTGGCTCAGCTTATCTGAATGTCAATTAATGTCAATTCCATGTAAAAATAAAATTCTAAGAATACTCACGATAAACTTATTAAACCAAAATAGTAAATGCATTTCAATGACGAAAGCGAAACGAGAATTTCTCCTTTTTCGTTAATACAATTAATTTTTAAACATTTTT
The DNA here is from genome assembly GCF_917563875.1 of Diabrotica virgifera virgifera. Taxonomy (NCBI): domain Eukaryota; kingdom Metazoa; phylum Arthropoda; class Insecta; order Coleoptera; family Chrysomelidae; genus Diabrotica; species Diabrotica virgifera. The sequence goes on from NC_065444.1 coordinate 40,202,615, forward strand.
ACCATAAAATTAAATCAATTTTAAATAATGAATTCGGTAGTTCAATAGTACTGCCTACATACATATATTTTTAAATTTTATTAATTATTCATAACGAAGTTGATAATCTGTTAGCCTATATATATATATATAGGCTAACATTATTCTTCCTATCCATACACATATTCCTTTTAAGATATTTTAAAAGTACTTATAAGTATGTGTCAAGTATATACTTTTATGTAATATTCGATAAAGGTATATTCTAAGAATAAACTTTTTTGAATATTCCGAGATACTACTTACACGAATGTACTCAGTATATTCGGTACGAGGATATTCCTTAAAGTATATGCAAAGAACATGAAATTTAGAATGTTTTTTATGGTACATGCTACGCTTGTACTACGCATATACTAAAAAGAATATACTCCGACGAATGTTGGTAGTATATGCTTTGAACATGATGCGAACATCATTGTTATGTGGGTAGGAAATGAAAAGGTTACGTTAGATGCTGGGTAAGACAAGAAGGAACAGTATCTGGAACGACTTGATTAGGGAAGAGCCGTGATGACCACAGACTTAAACAAGATTCAAGACTAAAGACAATTGTTTGGTCACGTTAGACGTTTCAATGAAAACTAGGTAAGGCGAAGGGATTTGTTACGTAAGTTGATGAAAAGATAAACAGACAAAATTTGAGGAGAAGACGGAAGGACTATGTGGCAGGGTACTTGAGAGGGAAAGTTTTAAGTGAAGAATGCATGATGGACAGAAATAAGCGCCGAAGAAAGGTAAGGAATAGCGATCCCTAATAAGGGAAGAGCTGAGCAAGAAGAAGAAGAATTTTAAAAAAGCATAGAGAAAATATAGTTTTACCTTTAAATGAAGTAAAAGTCAGACTTACTCTCAATCTTTATTATAACTTCCGACGACCGGTTTCGCTCTTTAAAATTTGTAGAGCATCTTCAGGTCAAAGGTAGCAAGTTACAAAATGCTACAAACAACAGCATTTGTAGCATTTTGTAACTTGTTACCTTTGACCTGAAGATGCTCTACAAATTTTAAAGAGCGAAACCGGTCGTCGGAAGTTATAATAAAGATTGAGAGTAAGTCTGACTTTTACTTCATTTAAAATGAACTCTCACATGCAACCCATTCAAGATTAGTTTTATCTTTATTTTATAGTATTTGCCTGTACTATCCACAAAAATTCAACCGCACTATAAAAATTTCCCTAATTTCCTCGAAAAATACTTGGTAGTCTTACAAAACCCAGCCACCTTAAACATACAATGTTACGGTAATCTCGTACAATCTGGTTATAAGATAACCTAATTTAGCTACTTCATCGTATTCTTGAGGCTCAAGTTCCAAATTTGCCATTCCATCACTCGCATCTCTTCCACATAATTACAGCGTCTGAACTTATCTTCTTAATCCCGGGGCTGAAGAGCGGGGTTTTTTCATGCTGGATGTAAGCAGCGAGAGGATTATTATTTGGGTAATGAGTTACATGTTTCTGATATGAAGTTCGGAATACGAGTACACGCTAAGATAATTTTCGTAACAAGCTGTAAACATGAACGGATCAATAACAATAACATCTGCCGGCGTGAATTTAATTCAATATTAGTTATATTAGAGCATGCACACTCAAATCATATAAATTATTATGATATGGATATTAATATTTAGATTATTATACAGGGTGATTGATTAGTAGGATAAAGCTCAATAGCTCCGCTATAGTAATAGATAGCAATAAAAGTTAATAACAAAAATTTTAGCCACCTTTGAGCTTCACATTACAACATTAGTTAGAATGTTACAGGGTGTTGGATAACACAGTGGCAGACCGAACTTATGTTTTTTTTTAATGGAACACCCTATATTTTATTTTAAATTCGAAATGCTGTTAACTTCTCCATCACAAAAATATAAAGGTTTGTTATGTTATACAGTGTATTTACAAAGTTATAATCAATTTTATATGAAAATCGTAACAAATTCAACTCCCTGTATAAATAAAAATAAGCAAAACAGCAATGGTTTATTAATGCCATATTTTTTAGCGTATTGTCGAAATTTTCAAGAATGGTCGATATTGCTAATTTTCTTTATATCAAATACAGGTTTGGTCAAAACGCAAGTACATTATTTTCTCAGTAATTTTAAATGGAACACCCTGTACTTTATATCACTACTGAAAAGTACCATTACCATACTTTAATTTTTAGATAATATTCCCTATGTCTAAATTTATTAGTTTTCGAGATATTTTCATTTTTCAATGGACCAGTAGCGTCGCCATCCAAATCACCAGAATTTAATAAACTGGACTGATTTTTTTCTGGTTACGTTAATAATGAAGTTTATAAAATACCTCCAATAACAAGGGATGAGATGAAAAATAGAATACAAAGTTTATTTCGATGTGTTAATTTACAAATGCTCCGTAGAGTAAGTAGCTCATTCAATGATCGTTTTTAGGCGTACATAAAAGTGTTAGGAGATAATTTTGAACACCTTATGTAATTATAGTCCTGTCGCCAGGGGGGGTACAACGGCCTCCTGTATTCAGATGGACTTACCCAAGTTTTTTTTATATATTTTGACCTGTAGAACACGAATTTTTTGGGTAACAGTTGATCCGGATGTCGATAAGATTGTTATAAACCAAGAAGTTGAGGAATCACATAACAGCGATTTCTCGCAAAACAAAACATTTTTTTGTATTTTTTGGGCCATTCTAACCAAAAAATGTTCCAACAAATTTTTTCGTAGGATGCATAGTTTTCGAGATAAACGCGGTTGAACTTTCAAAAAACGAAAAATTGGAATTTTTGAACCCGAAAAACTTTTGATTAAAAAATAAAATAGCAATTCTGCTTACCGCATTTGAAAGTTCAAGTCAAATTATATCGGTTTTAATTATTTGTATTGCTAAAAATGTATTATTTTATTGTTAAAAAAAGCTATAAACACCTAGTGCTTGAGTGATGTTTCAATTATTTCTCATTTAAAATCGAACGAGTACGTAGAGGAGGTAAAAGTACAAGCGGGGCTATTTCTAAGTAGCATGCATTAAAACGCATGTATTAGGCACGGGAAACACTATGTGTTTATAGCTTTTTTTAACAATCAAAAAATAAAGTTTTAGCAATGCAAATATTCAAAACAGATATAATTTGACTTAAACTTTTAAAGGCGGTAAGCAGAATTGCTATTTTATTTTTTATTCAAACGTTATTCGGGTTCAAAAATTGCAATTTTTCGATTTTTTGAAAGTTCAACCGCGTTTTTCTCGAAAATTATGCATCCTACGAAAAAACTTGTAGAAACACTTTTTGGTTAGAATGACCCAAAAAATACAAAAAAATGTTTTGTTTTGCGAGAAATCGCTGTTATGTAATTCTTCAACTTCTTCGTTTATAACAATCTTATCGACATCCGGATCAACTGTTACCCAAAAAATTCGTGTTCTACGGGTCAAAATACATAAAAAAAACTTGGGTAAGTCCATCTGAATTAAGAAGGCCGTTGTACCCCCCCTGGCGACAGGACTATTAAATATTAAAAATATTTTATTAAAAGTAGCTTCTAATTTTTTCAAACATGTTTTTTTGCAAAATGTATTACTGATAAATTATGTTTCGTTCTTTAGTTTCGTTCTTTATTTGTTACATTGTTACATTTACATACAAAAGTAGTGTTTAATTCTCTTCACAAAATATTGTATTTTTTGTTTGTGTGTTTTTTGTAAAATTTATTACTAATTTGCTTTGTTTATTTGTTGCATTTACATAAAAAGACAGTTTTTATTTGTTTCAAAAATGTTGCATGTAGTGGTTGTGTTTGTGTTTTTAAAATGTATTACTAATAAATTATTTTTATTTCTTTATTTGCTACAGTGTTACATTGATTACCGGATTAATAATCGGTAATCTTTAATTGTCAATTCAGTCATGGCTTACTTAAAATTTAGATAAATTTAAACACCTAAAATGATTTGCTCTGAAAAATGAAAATATCTCGAAAACTAATAAATTTGGGCATAAGGAATGTTATACAAAAATTAAAGTACGTTAATGTTTCTTTTCAACAATGATATACAATACAGGGTGTTCCGTTTAACATTACTGAGATAATAATATACTTGCGTTTTGACTCACCCAGTATTTGATATAAAGAAAATTAGCAATATCAATAATTCTTAAAAATTTTGACAAATAAATAAAAAAATATGGCATTAATAAACCATTGCTGTTTTGCTTATTTTTATTTATACAGGGAGTTGAACTTGTTACGATTTTCATACAAAATTGGTTATAACTTTGTAAATACCCTGTATAACATTACAAACCTTCCTAGTTTTGTGATGGAGAAGTTAACAGGATTTCGAATATAAAATAAAATATAGGGTGTTCCATTTAAAAAAACAAAAGTTAGGTCTGCCACTGTGTTATCGAACACCCTGTAACATTCTAACTAATTTTGTAATATGAAGCCCAAAGGTGGCTAAAATTTTTGTTATTAACTTTTATTGCTATCTATTACTACAGCGGAGCTATTGAGCTTTACCCTACTAATTAATCACCCTGTATAAACAAAATGTATTTTATAAACAAGGAACTATGGATGTTGAATTTACTAAAATATACAAGGAATTATATTAGTAGGTATACAATTCTATGTAATATACAGGGTGTCCGCGAAAATAGTGCGTTCCTTTAAGGTATGGATATAATACACAATTTAGAACAAAAAGTTCTATAACATTTTTTTCTAAAGTTAACCGTTTTCAAGAAAAAAATTACATTGTTCTCCATATAAGTGAATTTTTATTTTCATAAATTTAAATGACATGGCAACGTATCGTAGAAGAACTTTTTGTGACTTTGGAAATTTCACCTAATCGCACCCCTTGTTTATTTACTATTTGAGGTATGATTTTTGGGGTCGTTGACATCCGTAGGTAACTACCTGCAAAATAATTATTTCTTGCTTTAATAATGTGGCATTTTTGCTATTATCTGAATTAATTAAGTTTTTATAATTAAGGCTCGAAATTTTACATCAATTATAACTGTAAGGGTCGGTATTTCCAACCTATATTACCTCCTATATGGCGTGGAGTCATGGACCTTAACTGAAGCATCACTGAAGAGACTCGAAGCATTTGAGATGTGGTGCTATAGACGTATTTTGAGGATTTCCTGGATAGACAGAGTTACCAACGAAAAAGTTCTACATAGAATGGGTAAAGAGCGCGAACTAGTCGTAACCATAAAACGTCGCAAACTGGAATACCTGGGCCATGTAATGCGCAATGAACAACGATATGACCTACTTCGGACCATACTTCAAGGTAAAGTGCATGGGAAAAGAGGTCCAGGACGAAGAAGAATATCCTGGCTGCATAACCTGCGAAAATGGTTTAACTTAACCACTACCGGACTTTTCAGGGCAGCAGTCAACAAAGTCAGAATAGCCATGTTAGTGTCCAACATCCGTAACGGATAGGCACCATAAGAAGAAGAAGATTTCCAACCTCACTTAAACCAAAGCTTACTTTAAGCCTTTGCTTAATCTTAGATGCCTGTATTTCCACTTCAATTTGAGGCTTAAGCCTAGGCTTAAACCAAATAATTTTAAGCTCGCGCGGGAGTTAATTTAAGCCTTTGCTTAAAATTTGTTTTCTGTTTTTTGAGGTTATTTCTATAGATTATTAATTATAGAGTTGTTTTGAAAACCAACTTTTAAGTAATAACGTTATTATTGGATTATTAAATAATAATCTATTAATTTATTAATCGTAATAACGATTATTAAAATTCTTACTACTTTTGGAAGGTGTAGGCACATGGAAATTGTTTACTTCTACAATACTTGGTAGGAATATTTATTTTACAAAAATAAACTTACATTCCAATTTGACATTTTAAGGAATATATCCAATAAACAAAATTACAAAGACAGATCTATTGCTTATGCAAAATAACAATAAAAATATAACCAGAGAATATATAGATAATAAACTAAAAACACATGTACCATGTACACAAAATTAAGTGAAGTAAAAATAACATTGATACAGATGACAAGATAAAATTAAATGTCAACAGTAGTGGTTTTTACCTCAGAACAGTTAGCTCTGGCACTTTGACGTATTCAGAGGTACCAAACCAATTAACTTTACAGCTGAGCATCAGTTTAGTTCAGAGAATGATGGAAATACGGCACCCAGCTTAAGCTTCTCCTTAACTTTTGACACAGGCTTAGCTAAGCAAAAGCTTAAGTAGCTATTGAAATACCGGCCCTTAGTTAAGTAACTATGGTTTAATTCCTAAAATGTAAATGCACCTAGGAAAACTATTTTTTTTATTTTGCTAATTGTTCGACATCTAATGGCCATTGGCATGGTAATGGTACATTGTTCCAATTAGGTACCTAATGTAATGTGTAGTGTGTGTGTTGAGTAAGTGTCTTGTTACTTTGCAAAGTAGACGTCATTATCTTTGCAAAGAGACGCTAATTGTATCCGAACGTCTGCGGTCACTTTGGTGAGTACCGATCCCACAAGGAAAAACTTATTTGTATCTAACGTTTTTCTGAAATCTACTGAAATATGGAATAATTTTAAACCAATTGATAAAATGTCAATTATTTACAATAAAAGACATTTTATCTTTTTAGTAAACTAGTATTATGTATTTATTAAGCTTTAAAGGTGTTGAGTACATGGGGTTGTAACTGAATTACATAGTTTACAGTGGAAATTAAATACAACAGACAACGTTTAACAATTGTAATTTAGTTTTTTACATTATGCTCGGACTATCGGTAGTTTGGTTACTTGTGATATAAATTTAAATAGACGTTTGTACGTATTTGACAATAATTTTTATAATAAATGTTCAAAGCGAGCTTCCATCTGCCCGAACACATGCATCAATACGACGAATCTAGTTGTTAGTAATGCCATAGGTAACTAAATTATGTCGGATAGTTTCTGCAGCATCAAAAATGCGTTCCTGTAATTCAGCTTCTGTTTGAATTTCATGTCGGTTATCATACACTAACGATTTCAGATGTCCTCAAAAATAAAAATCCCGTACATTGAATTCGGGACTTCGTTGGTGGCCACAGAATGAGTCCATTCCTACCAATTCAACGATGAGCATAAGTGGTATCCAGACGATTTTTCACAGCTCTGAGGATCGGTCGTGAAGAAACCACATTTCACGTCGTGTTTGAAAAGGCACTTCAAGAAGTACCTGCAAAACATTTTACAAGAAATTTATAGGCCTCTCCATTTAGTGTTCTGGGTAATTCATAAAATATTGCACACTTTACCCGTTCTGTATCCTTTACAAAGTAACAGATATACTATTTGTTTAACCCGCGATCAGTCGCGCTGTTAGAAAACCGCCGTTATTTTACCCTTTTTCGTGATAACTTGATGAAAAATTTTGCAACATAACTTTCCACTCGTAAGTGCCTCGAGGGAGGGTGTAGTAATGCGTAGGTTTTTTTTTCTTCTTTTTTCTGGAATTTATGGCTTTGGTGAGAAAAAATTAGCTTTAATAGTTGTTAGAAATAATATTTCTAACATTACAAGTAAATAAAAATACTATAACATAAAGATTTGTTGTAAATTCACGTCTAAATTCGTACTGTTAGACAAAATCTACGGCGCGACCGATTACGTGACAGAATAGAGCCTGACTGTTCCCGGCTTAATACCCAAAATACCTACTTGTTAAGAAATAAGAAATACCCGTTCTTTTGGTACATAATAAAACTAGATAACCAATTACGCGAAATATTCAATGTCAATAACATCTTCTTCTTCTTATAGTGCTTATTCGTTTCGAATATTGGCGATCATTCTGGCTATAATTATTTTATTAACTGATGCTTTAAATAGATTAGTTGTTGTTGTGGAGAACCATTTCCTCAGGTTCTTTAACCATGATATTCTTCTTCTCCCAATTCCTTGCTTTCCAAATACTTTACCTTTAAGGATTACCTTCAGTAATCTGTATTTAGTGCCGTTTCTCATTATGTGTCCGAGATATTCTAACTTTCTCCTTTTAATGGTATACATCACCTCTCTTTCTTTGCCCACTCTTCGTAATACGGTCTCGTTGGTTATCTTGTCCGTCCATGATATCCTTAGGATCCGCCTGTATTGCCACATCTCGAATGCTTCAAGTTTTTTCTCCATTGCTTCAGTGAGTGTCCAGGATTCAACTCCGTAATACAATATTGAGAAAATATATCATCGTAGGAGCCTTATTTTTATCTCCAGATTAAGGTTGTGGCTTTTGGCCATGTTATTGAATGCACTCCTAGCCTTCTTTATTCTACATTTTATTTCTTGTGAGTGATCCCATTGTTCGTTTACTATTGTTCCAAGATAGTTATACTGTTTAACTCGGTCCACTGGTGTATTATTGATAAGTAGTTTGGCGTCTCTAATTTTATTTTTGCTGATGATCATAAATTTAGTTTTTGATATATTTACTTGAAGTCCAAATCTTTCACTTACTTCATTTACTTTGTTTATTAGTTGCTGTAAACTGTTCAAACTGTCTGCAAAAATAACGGTGTCGTCTGCATAGCGGATGTTGTTTAGGCGTTCTCCATCTAGAAGTATTCCATGTTCGCAATTTTCCAAGGCTTCATTCACTAAATATTTCCTCTGAATATATAGTCCTGTCGCCAGGTGGGGTACAACTGCTTCCTTAATTCAGATGGACTTACCCAAGTTTTTTATGTATTTTGGCCCGTAGAACACGAATTTTTTGGGTAACAGTCGATCCGGATGTCGATAAGATTGTTATAGACAAAGAACTTGAGGAATCACATAGCAGCGATTTTTCGCAAAACAAAACATTTTTTTGTATTTTTTGGGTCATTCTAAACAAAAAATGTTTTTACAAGTTTTTTCGTAGGATGCATAGCTTTTGACATAAATGCGGTTGAACTTTCAAAAAATCGAAAAATTGCAATGTTTGAACCCGAATAACTTTTGATTTAAAAATAAAATAGCAATTCTGCTTACCGCATTTGAAAGTTCAAGTCAAATTCTATCGGTTTTGATTACTTTCATTGATAAAAATTAATTTTTTTTATTGTTAAAAAAAGCTACAAACACATAGTGATTAAATGATGTTTTCAATGCATTTCTCATTTGAAATCGAACGAGTAGGCGCGCATACAGAATTTCTACGTAGATTACGTACATTAAAACTCATGCATTGGGCACGGGAAACACTATGTGTTTATGGCTTTGTTTAACAAATAAATACTTAACTTTTAGCAATGCAAATAATCAAAGCCGATAGAATTGGTCTTGAACTTTCAAATGCAGTAAGCAGAATTGCTATTTTATTTTTTAATCAAAATTTATTCGGGTTCAAAAATTGCAAGTTTTCGATTTTTTGAAAGTTCAACCGCGATTATCGCGAAAACTATGCATCATACGAAAAAACTTGTAAGACCATTTTTGCTGAGAATCGCCCAAAAAATACAAAAAAAATGTTTTGTTTTACGAAAAATCGTTGTTATGTAATCCCTCAATTTCTTTGTTTATAACAAACTTATCGACATCCGAATCAACTGTTACTCAAAAAATTCGTGTTCTACGGGTCAAAATACATAAAAAAAATTTGGGTTAGTCCATCTGAATTAAGGAGGCCGTTGTACCCCCCTGGCGACAAGACTAATAGGTTAAATCTGTGGCTTGGTTCTAAAAGGGCCAATGTCAATATTTCACTTTTTTGTACAGCTTTATTTAAAATTCAGTATTGACAAAACAAGACGCATAAAATTGACTTTGGCCATTTTAACACCAAGCTACAGTATGTAATATTGTGTTAAAATGGCCAATGTCAATTTTTTGCGCTTTGTTTTGTCAATATTAAATTTTAAATAAAGCTGTACAAAAGAGTGAAATATTGACATTGGCCCTTTTAGAACCAAGCCATAGAAATAATAGAGGTGAAAGTATACAACCTTATCTAATACCTCGTAGAATCTGGATCGCTTCCGTTGGTTCACCTCCAAGATTCGTTCTTATTGTGGCTGATTGGTTCCAGTATAAATTTTGTATTATACGTCGGTCTTTATCATCCATTTGGGCTTTTGTTAGAAAATCCATCATTTTTCGATGTTGAACTGTATCAAATGGTTTTTGGTAGTCCACAAAGCAGGTGTAAATATCGCAAGTCATATCTCTGCATCTTTGAAATAAAACCTGCAGACTAAACAGTGCATCTCTTGTACCTACGCCTTTCATAAATCCAAACTATGTGTCTTGTACTCTCTCTTCGCATAGCTTGTATATTCTACGATGTATAATTTTAAGAAAAAGTTTTAATGTATGGCTCATTAGACTTATTAGCCTATATTATCCGCACTTTTTTGCTCCCTGTTTCTTTGGTAAGGTAATAAATTCTGAAACTAACCAATATTTTGGGATATTGCCTGTGTCATAAATATTATTGAAGATTTTACATAGTATTCGTAAAGATTCATCATCAAAAAGTTTAATAAATTCAGATTGCACTCCGTCTGGTCCTGGAGCTCTACGTTCTTTTAGTGATATTATGGCTGCTTTTATTTCTGCCACTAGTATAGGTGGTCCTGTTTTCGTAGGTATTGGGGACTGGTTCTCCCTCTCATCAAAAAATAAATTTCGTATGTAATGTAATGTAATCAATAACATCAAACAAACCAAATTCTTGGTTTGTTTGATGTGAAAGGACGACCACGGACGGGGTGAAAAAATGTAAACATTAGACCCCTGCAGAAGTGGATATCGTTTTGGTTGATATTTACATCATTTTACCTACCAGACACAACTGACCTACAAACCTATTATTTTTAATTGTGATTGTCTATTTTTAGATTTTTGAATTGCACGTTGTTGCCAGACTTCAGTTTGCATATCAAACTGTATTTTCGTTTTTGGTCAAACGGCTGAAATTGGAAAAAAAATTTATAAAACTTTTTTGCTCTATATTGTGCCTTCTACCTATACCTTTATGGAACGCACTATTTTCGCGGACAAGACTCCTGGAGTTTTCCTAAATGGCATTCCTTTTAATATTTTAAAATATGGTGCAAAAAACCTGACCTGTTGTATAAGTAGGCTAGGAGGGCTGGTTTGGAAGCAGGTAAAACTACCAGAAGACTGGAGGACTGGAAAGTAGGTATGTATAATTATTGTACCTATTCACAATAAAGAAGATCAAACAATTTCTGATAACTACATAAAAATTACCCTCCTAAATGTGACCTACAAAATACTAGACTACAATCTTTACGATCAACTCTTGGAATATTGTTAAAACAAAAAAATAGCAGTATGGATTTCGCAAAGAAAAGTCAACTATCACTAAAATATTCCTTTGGAAGAAACATACAGTGCTAGTCAAAAGTCCGTACCCCCCTCGTATCTTTTGAAAGGTTATACCTATAATAGTGAAATTTGGAGGAATGAAATAAACGGACGTAAGCTTCTTAACTTACTAGTCATGTCAGGTGACGTAATAGTGACAGATGACTTTACAGCGCCACTGTGACAGGTAATTTTAAATGGGACCTTATGGCAAGTGATACCTCTTTTGAAAGGTATTGAAAATACCTATTCGGTCATACTAATTTTGTTTGAGTTTAAGCTAATTTTGATGAATAAATGAAATAAATATAAAATTGTAGTTTCGCATTTAATTAATAAAAATTTAAAATTCTGCGTATGATTACTTGTCAAAAAGGTTGACGTTGACGTAAAATCTACAAAAGAATTGAAAACCGTCAACTTTTTTGACAAAAAAACCATAGGCGGACATTTGAATTTTTATTAATTAAATGCGAAACTATAATATTATATCTATTTAATTTATTCACCAAAATCAAAATCAACTTAAACCCAAAAAAAATAGTATGACTGAATAGGTATTTTGAATACCGTTCAAACGAGGTATCACTTGCCATAAGGTCCCATTTAAAATTATCGGTCACAGTGGCTCTGTAACGTCACTATTACGTCACCTGTCATGACTAGTTAAGGAGCTTACGTCCGTTTATTTCCTCCCTGCAAATTTCACTACTACAGGTATAACCGTTAAAAAGATACGAGGCGTGTACGGACTTTTGACTAGCACTGTAAGTATGAAATTGATACTCATCATTTGTTTGTGGAATTTAGATGTGTCTAGGACAGTGTAGACAGAAACTCACTATATAAAGCTATGCTGGAATTCAATTTCTCAATTCATTTAATAAATTTGGTGAAAGCTTCCCTCTCAACAGTCGAGTGTAAGGTAAGAATGCAGAAAGGAGTATCAAGAACTTTCCAGACGCAAATAGGACTTTACTCTAGAGAATGTAATTAGAGAGTCTGAAATAACAACAGGAGGAACCACAAAAAGAACGAAAATATTTATATACAGAACTCTTATTAAGCCAAGCAAAAGCGATGAAGGACGTTTAGGCTTTTTAAACATGGTTCACTTATTACAGTGTCTGATAAAAATATAATATCGTCCGCGTTAGAAGACCCTTACCCACCAAAATCTATAAAATTCGTGCAAGCCGTTTCCGAGTTAATTGTGGAGCTCCATACATACAAATCACACTATAAGGCTACGGCTCCACGGGCTGGAAATTGACGCTAGCAGTAGTCGCAAGACGAACTTAAGGTTCCACGGAACGGAATAGGAATAGCCGAACTGAACCGACTACGCACAAGTCCTGTAGTCGGTACAGTTCGGCTATTCCTATTCCGTTCTGCGGAACCTTAAGTTCGTTTTTCGGCTACTGCTATCGTCAATTTCCAGCCCGTGGAGCCGTAGCCTAAGGCTACGGCTCCACGGGCGAGAAATTGACGCTAGCAGTAGCAGTAAAATGAACTTAAGGTTCCGCGGAACGGAATGGGAATAGCCGAACTGTACCGACTACAGGACTTGTGCGTAGTCGGTTCAGTTCGGCTATTCCCATTCCGTTCCGCGGAACCTTAAGTTCATTTTACTGCTACTGCTAGCGTCAATTTCTCGCCCGTGGAGCCGTAGCCTTAGAGCAGCAAAATGAAGTGCGAAAATATATCCCATGGTGACTGTAGTGAATGGCCACACGGGCGATAATTTACGGCGCCGTAAGAGCAGTAAACCCCTTAGTGGATTAACTCCTCTACCAATTGTAGATGAAATAAGAGTTAGTCAACCACTGCCTCGTCAGGTTTACTGCTCTTAAGGCACCGTAAATTATCGCCCGTGTGGCTTTAGCCTAAGGCTACGGCTCCACGGGCGAGAAATTGACGCTAGCAGTAGCAGTAAAATGAACTTAAGGTTCCGCGGAGCGGAATGGGAATAGCCGAACTGAACCGACTACGCACAAGTCCTGTAGTCGGTACAGTTCGGCTATTCCTATTCCGTTCCGAGGAACCTTAAGTTCATTTTACTACTACTGCTAGCGTCAATTTCTCGCCCGTGGAGCCGTAGCTTTAGCAACATAGGATAGGACCCGTTTTTCACGCTTCATTCTACTGCTCTTACCGCGCTGTAAATTGTCGCTTGTCTGGCTGTAGCCTTAGAGTTTATTACCCAAGTAAATCTGTCCCAGTTTTAAGGTTTTAAAATTGTTTAGTAGTTATTAAATATTCTACATATTTTCGCAATATTGTCCCTGCTATGCTCAGTTATTACCATTTCTTTATTATCATCGTAAAAATATTGTTATTTTTGAGTGTAATTATCGTCCTAGATTCATTTTAGTGAAAATCAATAGTAAAACTTCACAATCTAATTACATAATGAATGCATATATAATTTGTTAGTGAAGCCGAAGATTTACCAGAAACTGCAGATTTTTGATCCTGTAATGAGATTTCCACAAAAAATACTGATGCGGTAATGAAGATTTGTTTTTATTTTATTTTATTTTCTTTTTTGGGACATAGTACGCCAATACTTTACTGCAGATTTAACGTTATTAAATACTGAAAATATTTTCTTATGAATTATTTTAAGTTTGAAAACAGATATATAAAATCCCCAAAGACATCAATATTATAATTGTTACTAAAATCACAATAAAGATCCACTAAAAGTAAACAAACCAACACAAGTTGAATGTTACTGGACTCACTACCAAATCATGATTTACAATATATAAACTTTGTAAATCATCATTTGGGATTTACCATGTATATGTTGTTATATAATTTTTATGGGAAAAATTTAGAAAATTAAATTTGTTTCAAAGACCACTAGATCATAGATTTTCATCGCTCTGTATATGGCCAAAAATTGTAAATAGTATAATTTAGTCATAAGCAGTGGTTCGCGGAAAGTTAAAATCGTTCAGTATTGATGATTCTATGAACGGACTTATACATACAAACGGTCGGATTAGAAAGTGCATGTCTTCACTTTGGAAGTGTATAGAATAGAATAGAAATATGCTTTATTGCCATGAAAAATTGTACAATTTTATCGACAAAGCTTATAAAAAGTCAAGAAAACAAAACAATAACAATCCAATTTACTAAAATTACATAAATCGTCAATATATTTAAAATAATAATAACAATAATGAAGTTAAACACAAATAATCAATTGCAAAATTTAAAATAAATTGCAAATGCATAGTCTATCTAGTAATTATTATATATTAATAAAAAAGTTTTAAAAGTTAAGCTGCTGCATATGGCATCCAAAAATACTACTCGTGCAAAGGGTAATGGAATTTCTTAGTTACTGATAAAGAAAATCTTCTACTTCTAAATCTTCTAAATCTTCAAGTGAACAATAGGACGTTTATAAATGCTTCTTAGAAGGAAAGACTGTAAACACAATTGTTACGGTTAATCATTTACCCTAAATACTTAAAAGTCTTAATACTCAACTCTTAACAGTGTCTTCTAAACTTACGTTTAAATCAGCAACCAAACTGTAATCAATTACTTTCGACTAGATTAAACTGGTTTAGACTAGGCTAAACTAATTTATCTTGATATAAAAACATACACTTCATGATAAACTAGTTTGGCCTGAATATACGTCTTTCTATCAGGATAAACTAACTTCAGGCCAGTTTGGCCTGAAGTGTATGTATTTATATCAGGATAAACTCGTTTGGCCTACGCGAGATAGGACAAGCTAGTTTGACCTAGGCCATACTAGTTTATCCTAACGCGATTAGGATAAACTAGTTTGGCCTAGGTCAAACTAGTTTGTCCTGAAATCGGATTTGGCCGGTAACATACCTAAGAATGAGGATATTGAACTATTGGTTAGTAGAACTACACAAAAATTAAAATAGAAACCAAAAGAAAAAATAACAATAGAACTTCTTCTTCATGTACCATGTCCTTTCAGAACGTTGGTTACCATCATAGCTATCTTAATTTTATTCACTGCCACCCTAAAAAGCATGCTTGTATCAACACCATACCAATCTCGCAAGTTCTTCAACCATGAGGTTCTTCTTCGTCCTGGACTGCGTTTGCCTGCTATTTTTCCTTGCATGATATTTTGTAACAACCTATATTTGGGAGATCTCATCACATGTCCGAAATACTCCAGCTTTCTCTGCTTGATGCTTTTTATTATCTCAGAACAATAGAACGCCTATTAAAAATATGTAGCGGAGTTTTATTCCAAAACAGATAACAAGCCTATCCTCAGGAATGAAGAAGAAAAGAAATTAGTTTCAAAATTGTGCTATTAGAAGATTATACGTTATTCTTATATTTTGAATTTTTGTTACAAATCTTGACATACAAAAATGAAAACAAATATTTTCAGGATATCGTTTATTTTTACGATTTTCTTTCACGTATATTGTGAAAAGTTTTCTATTGAATTGGTTACTAGATAGGACTGGAATTTGTTTATGTATTGTTACATAGAAATACTTAAAGCGATTCTGATAACTGTCCGATGTACGTATAGTAAAACTACATTTTCTGAAACCGATTTTAAGTCATTTTTAGAATGCAGTTTATAAAATTTCGCTATCCCGATTTTCATTCATCTGATAAAAGTTTTCTGGACAAATCTCTAATTTTGTGGACTATATTTCGAGAAGTTTCTTTGTAATTGGGATCACTTTCAAAATCTCCGTTTTTATTATTCGTCAGGATTCACCACTATTCAGGATTTTGTTTATTTTGGCGTTGCATCTTTCACGTGCATTGCGAAAAGTTTTCCATCGAGTTGGATATTTGGACTAGTGTTTGTTTGTGTATTGTTCTTCGTAACATAAAAATACTTAAAGCGATACTGAGAACTATCCGAAGTATAGTAAAACTACATTTTCGGAAACCGATCTTACGTTTTTTGGGAATGCACTTTATAAAGTTTTACTATCCTGATTTTCGTTGTTCTGACAAAAGTTTGCTGGAAACATCTCCAATTTTGTGGATCATATTTCGGGGAGAAATTTCTTTGAAATTGAAATCACCTTTAAAAACTACTTTTTTATTATTTTTATTTGTTAAAATATTTAACGTCAATATAGCAACACATATTTTCAATTATATATGAAACATCTATAATGGAAAGAGTCAATTTGAATTAAAATTGGGAAAACCCCAGGAAACAAAGCCGAAAAAGTACCTGAAAAATCGAAAAATTACTGGTCGCTGTTTTTTAACTGATATATGTATCTGGGGGAAATCAATAGAAAAGGCGTAGCATCTCGTGAGTATCGAAATGTTTACTGCCTTATGGTTTTTATTGACATTTAAGTACAGTCGCCGAGAAGCTAAAAACCAGAAACAACATCATTTAGGAGTTCTGTGGCACAACATGGAGGGCATCAGCATCCACACTCAGGCCATCTTGTTTATTCTGAAGCTGAATAATGCGCACCAAAGTGAATCAAAAATGCTCATGTTCAAAAGATTTATGTCCAGCTAAGTAGCACCATGTGAATGATCGAGCTGTAGTATTGGATCTAACAGTCCTGAGCGATATTTCATAACCACACCTACACTCGCTAGTTTGCTGACCAAAGAATATAAAAAATTCATTAACAGTACGACGCAGTCGATTCATAACTATGTAGAAGTTACAACTAAAAGTTTACTGTGCTCTAGAAAATCTCCCCTACAAACCTCACTACACGATGTAGAAAACTAGAAACGTCTGAAGAAGTTCTGACGGCAGACTTGTATATATGGGCAAATATTTTCGCAAGTGGCGACTTTAACCAAATGTATCCAAAACAGAAGTTAGTTGCTTTCACCTGAACAAAAACTTGCTGGAAAGGAACTCAACATACGCTTTGAAAATACCACATTTACCCACAACAAAACACCTAAGTACCTGGGCGTAACACTAGACAGAACGCTATCATTTAAAGAGCATCTAACAAATATTGCCCAAAAGTTGAGTACAAGAAATAACATCATGCAGAAGCTCTGCGGTACCACCTGGGGAGCATCGACTTCCACTCTCCGCTGTACTGCCTTAGCCCTTGTTTTCTCGACCGCTGAATATTGTGCTCCAGTTTGTCTACATAGCCCACACGTAAAAAAGTTCGACACTCAGCTGCAAAGCACTATGAGGATGATAGCTGGTACAATTAAATCGACTCCCACCCAATGGCTTCCAGTATTAAGTCACATCCCACCTCCACATTTACGACGAGTTGACGCACTTACACGTAAATACAAAAAGATCATGAACAATATAAATCTGCCGATCCACCAAGATACCGAGGATGCCCTAAATACCCGTCTCCCCTCTAGAAAACCACCAATAAAAACGGCAAGAATGATACATGAGGAGTTCAACATCACGAATGCATGGTCCCAAGAATGGAACGCATGGCAAAATAACATGACCTAAATTACCCACAAGCCACCAGGTTTTAATCTTCCACGTAAAACATGGTCCACTCTAAATAGGATCCGAACCAGACATGGCAGATGTGCATACATTATTATTATTATTATTATTATTATTATACAATAATATCGAGCCAAAGCAGAGCTTATATGGCTCAAAGCACAAAAATAATTGTAGGTCTTAAACTAAATAATATAACATAAAACAAATTCTTACAAAATAAAAATTAAATTAAAGTAAATATTCAAAAGAATTGGTTTTCATAAAAGTTGTTACAACAATAGCAAATTAAAAAAGATACAAAAATTAGAAAGTAAGTATACCTAAAAATTACAAATTTTTTTCTCATAAAAAATATATATTTATATTTTACAACAACTATTTTAACAAAAATTGCTAACATTACATATACAATGTCCAGTTAGTTCTCATCAAACCTGTTTTTGAAACTATTTAAGCTAATAGCCCCTACGATGTCATCACTTAAACTGTTCCATTTATCAAAAACTCGATTTACCAAAAAGTTTTGCCTTACAGTAGTTTTAAAAGGTTCCTTTTTCAATTTATAGTGATGACCTCGTAGTCTAGCATCTTCGCTGATATTAAAAAAATTCGATGTTCCCCAAAATTATCCCCTAAGAATTCTGTAAGTAGATATTAAATCACATCTCTCTCTTCTATGAGTCAATGGAGACAAATTAAGCTTTCTTAATCGAGTTTCATAGCTTAATCTTGCATAATTAAAAGGTAGCTTAGTAGCTCTTCGTTGTACTCCTTCTAATAAATTAATATCTCTTTGTAAATGAGGTGACCAAACATATACCGCAAATTCCAGGTGAGGTCTGACATAACTTTTATAGAGTTTCAAAAACAAATCTGGAGACATTCTAGGAAAAGCTTTTGATATGAAGTATAAAGCAGAGTTAGCTTTACCGACTACTTTTGCTATTTGAGTAGACCAACTTAACGTTTGGTTGACCGTAACGCCCAAATCATTAACTTCCCGTACCGATTTCAGAGGAACTCCATCCAAAAAATATGTTATATGTGGATTATTATATCCACATTGAACAACACAACACTTACGCGAATTTAATGGAATAGCTCATTTCATGCTCCATTCTGATAGCTGATTAAGGTCACTCTGAAGAGTATTAACAATATCGGGACAGTAATATAACTTTAAATCGTCGGCATATGAAACTGATTTTGACTGCCATCCGCACGTTAAATCAGATACGTACAACAAAAATAGAATAGGCCCTAATATTGATCCCTGAGGGACACCACTGGCTACCGCACGTGGAACGCTGCAGTCATTTTCCACTTTGACCGAAAAAGTTCTTTCAGAGAGGAAGCTTTCTAACCACAATAGCAACTCACCACGCACGCCGTAATGTTCTAGCTTCAGCATTAATTTTTGTATGGGTACCTTATCAAATGCACGGGAAAAATCTATATAAATAATGTCAATCGGTTCATATCGGTCCAAAGATAAAGTCCATTCATTAAGAGAGTGAAGAAGGTTGCTAGTTACGGAACGGTTCGGCAGAAATCCGTGTTGAGAGAATGGAATAACATTATGCTCTAACCAAAAGGATATTAATTTATTAGCTATTAATTTTTCCATTATTTTAACTGATGTTGGTGGAACTGTTACTGGACGATAATTAGACGAGAGGAGTTTATTTCCACTTTTATATATCGGTGTTACTATACCAGATTTCCATGAAGCTGGTATTGAATTTGTTTGCAAAGATTTGGCCAATAAAGCTGCCATTGGAGCCGCTAAACTATCTGCACAATTATGATATAACAATGGTGAAATATTTTCCGATCCAGGAGACGCAGTAGTCTTTATAGAACATAATACCTCTCTAACCAATTCAATAGAGATGTCAATTGTTGATAAACTCTCCATTATTCTATCAGTAGTGGGCAAACCTGAAAACGCAGCATCCGTGTCAACTGTAAAAGCAGTGGAAAAAGTCTCAGCAAATAACTCACAAACCTCTTCTTTTAAACATATTTTGCCATTAGATTTTTCTAATAACGGAATACCAGTTTTTGTACAGAATTTTGATCTAACGTATTTGTAAAAAGATTTGGGACCTCTGGAGCTAACTCTGTTTTCATAATTACTTCTCGATAATCTCAACTCCTTTGTCAATCTATTGGAAAATTGTCTATGTGTAAGTATATTTTCTTCCGATGGATTTTTTCTTACCCTTTTCCATAAAATGTTTTTTCTTTAGTCATTGCGATCAGTCGGTTATCGATCCAAGGGCTTCTGGGATTAGTCCTAATAGTGTACTTTGAAGAACATTTATCAATACCTTTATATATAATTTCTTTATATTTATTCCAAGAATCATTACATAAACAATTATCTAAATCCGGCCAAATTACTTCTCTAAAATAGTGATTTAATTTAACATAATCTATTTTACTAAACTCTTTAACTATTTTTTCATTAATTGCTCCAGTAATGTCCATTTGAGCTTGTGTCTGAAGAACTACATGGTCCGAAATACCTATTGGTGAAAGATAATGAATTTCACTGATAAGTTCTTCCTCATTAGTGATTATCAAATCTAAAATCGAAGGTGTATTACTTTGACGATATCTAGTAGGTTCTTTTACCAATTGGTTTAGATTGGTTTGGAAAAATAAATTGTAAAATTGAACACTCGGATTATCTCCAATAAGCGGAGTTTGAACTAGCCATTTTAAATCCTTAAAATTGAAATCTCCACAAATGATTAAATTTTCTTTTTCTCTACTACATTTTTCAATAAATTCACACATTGATTTGGTAAGAGTAAAAGAAATGTTTGATTTATAGATAACAAGGAGGTGCAAAACAACTTTATTAGGAAAGATAATTTTAAACATAAGAGATTCTATACCTTCCAGATTATGACTTACAGTACTTATCTTAGATTTTTTAAAGAAGGTCTCCTGAAAGTAGACACATACTCCGCCACCTACACGATCAATGCGATCTTTACGATAAATTGAATAGCCATTAAGTTTTACAAAAGAATTAGGTATTCTGGGACTTAACCAGGATTCTGTTACAGCAAAAATATGAATATCGGGATTAGAAGATAAAAATGACAAAACATCAGCGAACTTAGCATGTAAAGAAGCAATATTAGTATAAAAAATATTTATTGTTGTCAACTTTATTCGTTTTTTGCGGTGGGTTGTTGGTTAGGACTAACAGTGGTTGGAATCTTATTAATATACCTTATCGATAGATCCTTATCTAGTATTTTTCGTTTTTCCAGTTCCTCTCGCACTTTATGTAAATAGTTAATCTGATATTTAGTTAAATCATCCTTTAAAACAACTCTAGAAAATTGGGTACCTAGCAACCTCCTCTTATTTCGTAACATAAACAAAGGACTATCATTATCGAAAAATTTAACTTTTACTGGCCTAGGCTTATTATTGCTAACTTTTCCAATTCTAAAAACGGACGCAAATGAAGGATTTCGCGGTTTTATTGTATCTATAATCGTGGAAACTGTGGATACATCCTCCGCCTCCTTATCATCACCTTCTGGTTCTGGTAGATTATACAAAATTAGGTTAAACGATTTCTGATGACGAGCAATTGATTCCTGAACACAGTCCTCGAACTCCATTGGGCTAGTTCTCGAAGACTGTTCCAAAACCTCAAGACGCTCCTCAATCGATGCAAATCTGTCTGACAACTTAGAAATTAGATCAGTCAATTTATTGAACTTATCTTCGAATGTACAGCAACCGTTACAGACGATTCTTAGTGACTTTGATTTTGCCCTAGTTATTCTTATAACCTCCTCCTGTGCAATATCTAGACATTGAATATGAATCGGTAAATTGCACGACATACAATTAAGCGTATTCTTATTGTCAACAATCGACAACTTACAATTTGGACATTTGTTCATCTTTATTGGGATTCTGAAACTTGACTGGCCTAATATGTGATTACTGGTAATGACTTCCAAAATTCCGGTTCTATAAGGTACAGGTACAAGTACGACGATAACAGATAATTATTGTTTTTATAATAATATCACTTGATACTTATATGTACAGTCGTAAATAATTGAAGAAACCGCAATAAATATACTTGGGATGAACTCACCCTTTTACTGTAATATGCGTTTCTTATCACTTATTACTTTTGATTACTCCAATATTAATTTTAATTGAAAAAAAACCACTCTTTTTACGAGAATTATACACAGCGATATAAATACGTTCAATCGCTTTAACGACCTTTTAACGATCATGCTACATAAATGGGGAAAGAACCCGTCTCCTCAATGTGACTGTGGGGAGAACCAAATCATTGACCATATTATTGAAGAGTGTCCCTCAAAATCCTACAATGGTAACCCTGAAGACTTCCTGTTTGCAACTTCAGAGTCAATTGATTATATTAATACACTTGATGTTTGTTTGTAACTACACTCGGGTGCAAAATTAACCGGACACCTTAAAAATGGGTAATGTTTGATGTCTCGCAATTCCTAAACCTGTTGTCCGATTTAAATGATTTTTTAATATGTTATAGCCTTATTCTTTAACAATACTGTTTAATAATATTGTTGCTAAACAGGTAAATTTTCATTGTATACGAGGTGTACCAATGAAACTGTGTTTTTTTCTTAAACTTCGCATCACCCTGTGGAATATTCTAGCATTTACAAAATACTGAAATTGAAATCTAACTACAGCCTCATGTTTTCCAAACATTTTGCTTTTTGGTTCATTCGCGTAAATTGGACCATAAAAAAGTTAGGTACTTTAACAACTAGCCATGTTTTTCATAAATACAGGGTCTTTTTAAATAAGTATGGCAACCTTTAAAGGGTAATTCTGCATGAAAAATAATGACAGTTTGCTTTATAAACGGTATGTCCGCAAATGCTTCGTTTCTGAGATAGGGGGTGTTGAAATTTTTCTTACAAACTGATGATTTATTTATTGCTTTAAAACCGGTTGAGATATACAAATGAAATTTGTTGAGTTTTAAGACGTAAAGACATTTTTTGACATACAACTAAGAATTTAATATTCACCATTGGCGCGCATACGGTTAATATGACAGCTCATATTACCAGTATGCGCGCCAATGGTGAATATTAAATTCTAACTTGTATGTCAAAAGTTGTATAATAACTACATCTTAAAACCCACCAAATTTCATTTGCATATCTCAACCGGTTTTAAAGCAATAAATAAATCGTCAGTTTATAACAAAAATTTCAATACCCTCTATCTTAGAAATTAAGCATTTGCGGACATAGGTTTATAAAGCAAACTGTTATTATTTTTTCATATAGAATAACTCCATACAGTTTGCCATGCTTATTTAAAAACATATTGTTTTGATAAAAAACATGGCTAACTGTTAAAGTACATAACTTTTTAACGGTCCAAGATAAGTGAATAACTCAAAAAACAAAATGTTGAGAAAACATGAGGCTATATTTGGGTTTAAATTTGAGTATTTTGTAAATGTTAGAATACTCCACAAGGCGATGCGAAGTTTTAGAAAAAAACACAGCTTCATTGGTACATCCGGTATACAATGAAAATTTACCTGTTTAGCAACAATATTATCGGAACGATATTGTTGAAGATTAAGGCTATAACATATTAAAAAATCACTCAAATCGGACAACAGGTTTAGGAATTGCGAGACATCAAAAATTACCCATTTTTAAGGTGTCCGGTTAATTTTGCACCCGAGTGTATTTAAAGTTTGTCATATACCTATATTACTAATGTTTGTAATTTTGTTCTAAATGTGTTTTAATTGCCATACGATAAATAAATAAATAACCATGCAGCTGCTTTGAGGACCAATTAATTATATCAAACACAGAACGGAGGAGTGACACCAGCGGGACTATGAGGGCAGTTTCTATGATTTTCTGTTTGCGACGCCCGAGACGGTTATGTAGATAAAAAATCTTATTTTTGCCTATAAATTGGGTACTATTAAGTACTTTTATATAGAGTGGTCGATCGGAGAGCTCAGTGGGACTAGCGGCTGACCGAACTTCACGTAGCCGTGATGAATGCGAGTTCAAGCCCCAGTCAGGTCAATGGAAAACAAAAAAGGCTAACGCGTCAGTATACAATTCTAATATGAATCTGACGCTTAGACTGGAATATGCGAGCGTCTGATCGGCCTATGAGAAAGCAGTATGGCAAGGGATAAGGGCTTGCGGCTTGGTTACACTCCCCCATAGGTCCATACCGAAAGGGCGTTGACGCCTAAATTCCTGTGTATATATATATTATATAGAGTGAATTTTAATTTAACTTGTTTACTTTAGGGCCGGTTGTTCGAACGCTAATCAACAATGATCACTATCAAATATTTAATTACTGTCGCCTGTCACAACTCTCAACTGTACCAATGTCAACTTTGGTTGGGTTGCTGAAAACGTAATTGATTATAATTATGAGATTAGTTAATCAATTAACATAACAATTATTAACATAATTGATTAACTAATTTCATAATTGTAATCAATAATTATGTTTTCAGCAACCCAATCAAAGTTGACATTGACAGTTGTGACAGTAATTAAATATTTGATAATGATCATTTTTGATTAGCGTTCGAACAACCGGCCCGTATTCTTATAAATGTGTCGAAATCAATATATAAATCTATTAATCCGTTAACGTTGGTATATTCTGGTTACTGGCTCCTTCTTTTAGTATTAATAACCAGAGCCTGCTACATTTTGTTGATGGGCTTGTTACACCCTTTACTTAATTAAATATGATGAGCTTTACTCATTTGATTGTCCTCTTTTTCTTCCATGCGTTTATCTGCTAATAATAAAGGTAATGATGAATCCATCGATAGTCTGATATTTTGTTTGTGAAATTCACTATCTATTTGAAAATAGCTATTGTCTCTGTAACTGTTTAAAGTTCCATATCCTTTATTGATAGTCTCTCAAGTATTCTCTAAATTTGTGCAGTGTTTTGTATGCTTTCCTTTGGGATTTAAACCATGATTTAGTTATCAACTGCGTTATTGTCAAATTTAAAGTTTCTTTCTTCTTTCTTTACTTTTTCTTGCTTTTATAAGGGCTTTACTTTTCATTGCGTTTATTAATAGCCCTCTTTTAGAGCTGCATTCCCGGGAAATTCCCGGGACACATTTCCCGGGAAATTAGTAAAAATTGGAAATCCCGATTCCCAGGAATTTTTACAGATTTCCCGGGATTTTAAAATATTTTATTTTAAATTAAGAGCGGAGATATTAATAACTCACAATGGATAAATGATTCTGATGCAATTATTATCTCTGCTTAATAATTATTTTAAATCCCGGGATCCCGGGATCCCGGGGAATAATTATTACCCGGGAGCAGTAGCGCTCACTTCTGCCACGTAAGTAGGTACTCGCGCGTAGAGAAAAAATATCAGAATACGAATTTAAATGCGAATTTGCGAAATGCCTACTTATTGGCCCACTGATAGACAAAAAATTCCTGATCTTATTGATTTCGCTATATTAAAAGGAATAACACACCCATATCCAAATTTCTCCTTCTTTTGACCTATCATCGGATCATTCCCCTTTCTTCATAGACCTACTAAGCCAAATTCACAATTGTCCTAAACTTCTAACACTGTGTAATAAAAGAACAAACTGGGATAGGTATAGAGGCGAAATAAAATCATCCATTAACCTAAACTTGCCTCTTAAAAGTGACAGGGACATAGAAAATGCAGTCACTCACTTAACTACAGTTATTCAGCAAGCTGCTTGGTCGTCCACTCCAGAAATTACCTACACACACAACTCCGAGTCGTATCCTGCTCACATAAATACACTTATACTGGAAAAAAGAAAACTAAGAAAGAGGTGGCAGCTCACTAGGCACCCAGAAGATAAAACAAATTTTAATAGAGCTTGCAGATTACTCAAAATAAACTTGATCCAACATAAAGACAATGGAATCAACAATTATTTAAAGAACCTCTCACCTTCAGATGATACAAATTATTCTCTGTGGAAACTAACAAAAAAACTTAAAGACAACGAACAAATGAATATGCCAATCAGGAAACCAAATGGCACATGGGCTAAAACTGACAAAGATAAAGCTTATACTTTCGCAAATCATTTATGCGAGGTATTTCAACCGCATCAGAGGGAAGTATCAGCTGAAGAAGAAGAAGATATTCATGAAGTCATAAATGCACCATATCAAATGACTCTGCCTATTAAAATTTTCAGGAAATCTGAAGTACAAGAAGTAATTGATAATCTGGAGAATAAGAAGTCAACTGGGTATGATATAATATCCAGTTTGGTACTGAAAAATCTACCCAACGAAGGTGTAAGCTTAATTACTTATATATTTAATTCAATATTAAAAACAGGTTACTTTCCACTCCAATGGAAAGTAGCACAAATTGTTGTAATCCCAAAACCTAATAAGGATCACGCGGAAGTATCTTCATATCGTCCAATAAGCTTGTTGCCTATTATATCCAAAGTGTTCGAGCGGCTTTTCCTGAGAAGACTAGAGCCTACATTAGACAGCAACAATGTTTTACCTAATTATCAGTTTGGTTTTAGGAAACAACATGGTACCATCGAGCAAATCCATAGGGTAGTAAAAACTATCAGAAATTCGCTCGAACACAAAAATTACTGTACAGCTGCATTCCTAGATGTCTCACAGGCATTCGACAAAGTTTGGCATGTAGGTCTTATCTCCAAGATTAAATCCATATTTCCTGATCCCGTAAGTTCACTATTAAGATCCTATCTGACAGATAGATTTTTTCAAGTCAAAAGAGGAGGGTAAATTACTAACCTGTTTCCAATACGTTCTGGAGTTCCACAAGGAAGCATATTAGGACCAACACTCTACTTAATATACACATCGGATCTTCCAACCACCATTAATACAACAATTGCTACATATGCGGATGACACAGTTATAATGGCTTCAAATCCTATAGCAACAGAAGCATCCGAGGTATTGCAAAATCATCTGACTAAACTAGAGAGCTGGCTTAAATTGTGGCGAGTACAAGTCAACAGTTTAAAATCCACACAAATAACATTTACTTTAAAAAAAGGTGTCGCGCCTCCGGTTTCTATAAATAACACTCCACTACCAGTCAATACCGCCGTAAAATACCTGGGAATTCATTTAGATAGTAAACTTAATTGGGGCACCCACATCTGGAAGAAACGTCTTCAACTCGGCCTAATCTACAGGAAAATGTATTGGTACATGAGTAGGAAATCAAATCTTAGCCTGGAGAACAAAATTATGATTTATAAATGTATTTTAAAACCGGTGTGGCTATATGCAGCACAAATATGGAGAACAGCAAGTAATACCAACATTCAAAAACTTCAAAGGTTCCAATCAAAAGTGTTGCGCCAGATCTGCAATGCCCCTTGGTATGTTACGAACCAGAGATTGCACCACGACCTACAGCTACCAACAGTTAGCGAAGCAATATCTGCTGTAAATTCTAGATATAAGACCAGAATATCCTGCCATCCAAATCCACTCGCCACGGACCTGCTCAACATTTCTCATGAAAGACGATTAAAAAGACCTGACCCTTTGGACCTCTAGTACATCTGGACATCAGAGCAACAACAGAGTGCAGTGTCATAGTGCAGTGAAATAATCATGTTTTAGTTTTAGTGATTTTTTAAACTTCTTTCGTATTTTTATTTATGTTCCTTAGACTTTTAATAATCATATTTTTATTGTCTGAACTGTCCACTATACTAAATTTTATCTATTTATTATGTTCCAAGTAATTGTTATGTCTTATTTTAAAATTATAATGTTATATGTCTTACTGGGTGCTCGCCACTGGGCGGCTTCCATCTGTGTTATTTTTCAATAATTATATGTATTGCTTATTGTTTGTTATTAGACAGATTGCAATAAACGTTGGATGTAAAAAAAATGCGAATTTAAAAGAAATTTCTATGATATAATATTTTTATTGACTTGTTACGTTAAAAATATATATTTCTAACAATAATTCTAAAACTAATTGGTTCTAACCAAAGCCGTAAATTTCACAAAAAAACATAAAAAAATAAAAAAACTTAAATTTGTTTTTAATTCCCACGCATTACTACGATCTTCCTCGAGGCACTTACGAGTGAAAAGTTATGTTACAAAATTTTTCTTCGAGTTGTCAAGGAAGAGGATAAAATGTTAGATTTTTTGGCGCGACTACTCCCGGGTTAAACCTTCCAATTTTGGGCTAAAATCAGAATGTATCACATCCGTCACCATAAACATTCTTTTGTTTATGCGACAATCCGATTCATTTTGAAGCATCCAGAATTATAACATAAATATTTATTTTAAATTAAAATTATGTTTATGAAGAATTAGTACGTGGGAAATTTAATTCGGTATTAGATTAGTGGAAATCAGCTGACCTGAAGTTTAAAAAATTACTCACTTCACTAAAAAACATCAGACCTACATCAATAGAAAGTGCGTTTTTAACTTTAGCAAATTTCTATACAAAAAAAGAGCCAGCCTGAAAGATCAAACACTCAAAAATTTATGTTTTTTTAAAACATATTTCAATAATAAAAACAACGAAAATTCAGATTACACAAATTTATAATTTTTCTATTTTTAAAATTTTATTTAAAACTTTTAATTTTGTTTTTAATTTTTGAATTTTTCTAAACATTATTAATTTGTAATCAAATTTTTTATACTAATTGTATTGAAAAATTGGAACAAAAACAATTTCTCCTTTTTATTTTTAAATTTCCCGATTCACAGGAATTCCCAGGAAATCCAAATTACCAACTCTCGATTCCCGGGAAATCAAAAGGGGCCGGGAAAATGGAGCTCTACCCTCTTTCACAATGGTTGTACATAAATATTCAGATAAGGTTATTATACTACTAAACAAAATAAACATAGTATATTAAGTATGGAGAACGGTAAGGGTTTTATACCGATCGAAGACAATTGTTTGGAGGAGGATCGGAGCGACGACTCCAATTATTGTCTGAGATCGGTTACCCTTAACGTTCGACATACTTTAACGTTTTTTGCACGATTAATACCATTATAAATTATAAAATTAAACATTTTCATCATATTGACTAGTTTCATTCATTTTATCAAAATAGATACTTTGGTTGTTAGGTAGTAACTAGGGTGCATAACAACAATGGAGAATTGAGTTTTTATTTAGTTGTCAATAATTTTAAGTACAATTTTGATTATTATAAATTAAAATATGAGCGAAAGTGAATTTGAAGAAATTGAACGGGCTTGGGAAGAAGGGTGTTCCGCAATTATTCCCGAAAAATCCAAAATCCGTTATCAAAATACCTACCAAAGTTTTAAAAAATAGTGCGAAGGCAAGAATTTAAGAATCGAAGAAAAGACTCTATTGGCATATTTCGTTCAAAGACATATGCAGTTGAAAGCTCCTTGAAGCCTCTGGGCAGAATATTCAATGATTAAATCCACCGTTTTTCTTTATGATGGCATTGATATTTCCAAGTTTTCAACTTTGATCGCGTATTTGAAGAGAAAAAATGTTGGATACTACTAATGTATGCGATTCTGCAGGAGTTTCTGTTAGAAGCGAAACCACAGCCGAAACAAGTGGGATTTCATTAAATAATTTAACAAATTGTACCATAAGTTTCAATATTAATAAATAATTCGTTAGTTTTCTTTATTCTTTCAAAAAATAAATTAAAATTAAGAGATTCTTTAACTCGACGGTAAGTGAATTACTTACCGTCGAGTTGGAGTACTTACCGTAGAGTTGGATTACTTACCGTCGAGTTGCTAGTAAATGTCACCTACTGACGTAAAATCTGTCACGGTAAACAGTCAAAAATGATCAATCGTACAAAAATATGTTTATAGTTCTAAATTTTATCATATTAGAGAATTTTTTTCCGAATTTACTGACAAATAACTGACAACTATGAAGTATAGCTATAAGCAAAAGTTTTGTTATATGTATAACAAAATTGTTTTTATTGGTTTCTCATATTTGTGCCTTGTTTCTCGTTCTACGGTCCTTTATGAGGCTTGATTTTCCTGCTTGAAACTGTTCTTGCAGTATTGTTCATTTAGTTTTTCGCAGGATTCTATTTAATTAATTTCAATATTTTCCGTGCTTGCTGAAATAATAGTCGTGCTTATTCAAAAATAAAATATTCCATATAACAAATTTATATATTTATAAAAAATTTAATTAAATTATTAACCATTTGATCATTAAATATAGTCCAAAATAAATAGAATTAACTAAAAAATAGGTTTTAATTCGCATTCCAACAGCACATTTATTAGGGGAGTGAAATTAGAACGAAAACATGCATTGTTTCGGAAAAATTCAAAAAAGCTTATATTAAAACTTTTTTTGTCAGTTTATATACATTGTGTTAAAGTAAAAAGTTCTACTCGCAGATTTGGCCGCTAATTGTTTATTAATTTTTTAAACAATAACAATTGTTTTGTATAAATAATTTTAAAAATATCGTTAAATTCCTCATTCTACTTTGATCAAATATGTTTCTCTTTTTTTTTTTTGATTATGCTGAATCCCAATATGGCATTGCAATTTGAAAATTCTTATACAGTATGTCTGCGTAGCTAGGAACCACATGGAAAACTTTTTTATTATCAAATTTACGAAAAAAATTTATTTTTTATTTAGTTATTGTATCAATTTTATACGAGTTGTGTCAAAAATATGAATTTCTTTAAAGAGTAAAAAACCTTTATATTCCAGAATATCAAAAATGCTATTATGAAAAGATGTTTGAAATTAAAAACTATGTTTAAATATATAATTACGTAATTCTAATCGAAAAACATTTTTTCAATTTTTTCTCAAATTACGCATTTTACTTTTACGGAAAAAGTTATTCTTCATAAAATGCTCTCCCTGCTCTAAATCTAAGATACAACCATCAGATATCAAACTTTTTTAATTTTATACGAGGTATGT
The DNA here is from genome assembly GCF_917563875.1 of Diabrotica virgifera virgifera. Taxonomy (NCBI): domain Eukaryota; kingdom Metazoa; phylum Arthropoda; class Insecta; order Coleoptera; family Chrysomelidae; genus Diabrotica; species Diabrotica virgifera. Next base: position 40,233,499 of record NC_065444.1, read on the forward strand.
AAAAAATATAAATTTTTCTTAAGAGTTGTGCCTTTATTATTCACAATATTTTAATAAGAAGGATGTAATTGAACACTAAAACAAATTTTCTAATTCCAAACAACTTTTCTTTAAAACAATTTTCGATATTGTGAAATGTAAAGGTACTTTACTCTTGAGTGAAATTCATATTTTTTGACATGCCTCGTATAAAATTAATTAAATTTATATTTGATGATTGCATCTTAGATTAGATACGATGCAGAGTATTTTATAAAGAATAACTTTTGTTCGTAAAACTGATAATAAAAAAGTTATCAATAAATTCCAAGTTACGCAGACATACTGTATAAGAGCTAAAAAATTGTTTTTTGATGAACATTTATTATTGTTGAAGCTTATTATTAAATATATTTTGGGTAAGTTTTACAGAAAAAAGTTTTGATCACTTTGTATAAATATTTTTTAGCTGGTAATTTTCGGTTTTTGTATTACATTTTTGTTATCTTTCTTAATTTTCTCAAAAAGAAATAGATTATTTCATTTCTAATGTAAAATAATTTAAAGCATTTAAAGACTACATCCTAAGCTTTAAAAAAGCAAATATAAAACTGTAATAGATCTGTTCAAAGTTCAGTAATACCGTCTTAAATTGGTGGTAATTCTATAAAACTACGAAGATTTCAAAAATTACATTTTTTGAGACGTCATATCATTTGAATTGAATTTTTTAGTTTTTTTTAATGAAACATCATTTAGCAAGATGCTTGAAAGGTAAGTTGTGCAAAATTGACAGTTTTATAAGAAAAATTGTATTAGTTATACATTTTTAAATCATTTTTAAACAAAATTCATGTAAGGCTCATTTTCCGCCCACACCGTACTTATGTCCATACATTTTATTTATTTTTATTATAACCATAAAATAGCTTAATTATTCTTCTTTCATGTTCAATTTGTAAAATTTTATTTGATCCATTAGTTAAAGAATTACATTAAAATAACTCACCCGTGCACTTCGCCGTACGCTAGTTTACAATGCGGCAATGTTTGTGAGAAGGTGACTTTGGCGTAATAAATAAAAAATTATAGAAGATACAGATTTAATTTCAGAAAAGTCTTTATATAAGGTTTTTTTTTAGTTTTTTGAAATTTTCTGAAGTCAGGTTTTTTATAAAATTTATATTTTCGGAGTTATTTAAAAAACATCTAATTTCGTAGTTCATTTGTTTAATAAAAAATGAAGCACTCCTCTATATATTTGAAACGCCCTTACTTCATATTCATAATTAAAACAGAATTTTAGTAAGTATACAAATATTTACGCATGTAACAATACTTAAATATAAAAAAAAAACAATATAAAAAATACTGTCCAATAGCTCTAACTCATTTTGTTTGAAGTCATATAAAGGCGTCTTCCCTTAGCCAATAGCTATTTACAAGAATGCACTCTTCTATTTGCTGTTATTTACCCTTCGCTTTATATTAATAATCTTAAATGAAATTTTAGATGCAGTCTTCCATTGTCCCACATACTTATTTAATGCTATTCGGAGCGATATTTGCTCTAAAAGTAAATAAAATATCGTCTACCCCGGAACTTTTCTTATCTAAAAGTGGTTTCAGTTAAATTTAGACGGGGTGTTAAAAGGTTTCTTACAAACTAACGATTTATTTATTGCTCTGAAACCGATTTAGATTTGCAAATAAAATGCGATGCATTTAAAAATGCATTTAAATAGCATTCGACCGAAATTTTGCATTTACACTCTTAAAAATATTAAAGTATTATAGTGCAGTCACTGAAGGTAGATATGAGCTATTACCTCCGATTTCATTGAACCTCCATCGATTTGCATGAAAATTGGTGAGTGGTTAGAGGATATCTCAAGGAACAAAGGTGACATGGTTCCAACTTGCGCTTATACCGTGGGGGTGGATGCCACCCCTTCTCGGGGGTGAAAATTATTTTATTAAAAATAACCCAATAATTCGATAGAGGGACTAACTCTAAGCAACATTTGTTATATAAAGTTATTGAAATAAATCAAAACTTTTTGAGTTATTAAAGATTAAAGATTTAAATTTTCCCTGAGAAAAATGCATGTTTTTAATCGATTTTTTAGAAATAACTCAAAAACTGTAAGTTTTTACAAAAAAGTTATTATTACCAAAATTAAAGCTAATAAAAAATAAATAAATTTCTTACCAGAAAAACCTTTTGTTGTTAACCAAAAGTGAGTTATAGGTAATTGAATGTCTATTTCTGTCGGCACTCCCACGAGTTCCTTCAATTTTTTTTTAGCTCTTATACAGTATGTCTACTCAACTTGGAACCTATTGATAACTATTTTATTATCAGTTTTACCAAAAAAAGTTATTCTTTATACAATACGGGTATATGTATAATATACATCGTACATAATCTAAGATACAATCATCAAATACCAAATTTAATTAATGTTATACGAGGTATGTCTAAAAATATGAATTTCACTCAAGAGTAAAGTCCCTTTATATTTCACAATATCGAAAATTGTTATTAAGAAAAGTTGTTTGCTATTAAAAAATTTGTTTAGTGTTCAATTACATCCTTCTAATTAAAATATTGTGAATAATAAAGGCACTTAACTCTTAAGAAAAATTCATATTTTTTACATACCTAAGACCAAGAATAACTTTTTTTCGTAAAAGTGATAATAAAATAGTTATCATAATTGTAATAAAATGATGATGAGTATCCGTAATTTGAAAAAAAAAATTTTTTTTCGATTAGAATGATGTAATTGTATATTTAGACATATTTTCTAATTTCAAACAACTTTTCATAATAGCATTTTTTTGATATTCTGGAATATAAAGGTACTTTACTCTTTAACGAAATTCATATTTTTGACATAACTCGTATAAAATTTATAAAATTTGATATCTGATGGTTGAGTTTTAGATTTTTTACTATCCAGAGCATTTTATTAAGAATAACTTTTTTTCGTAAAATAGATAATAAAAAAGTTTCCATGTGGTTCCTAGCTACGCAGACACACTGTATAAGAGCTTCTGTCTTATATTATTATATTATATATTATTATTACATTATATATTATATTATATATATTATCTTACTCCATCATATTTATTTAAAATTAATATAGCTGATAGTCCACAATGTATTTGTGGACAGTTGGGCAATCTACAACACAAAATTTTGACCTGTTCTCTTATCTCTAATAAAGTTAATATGTTTTTAAATTCACTGTATTCTTTGACTGATGTCCACCATCCCATTAATTTAAATTATTTATTAACATTAGAAAATAATGAGTTGGTATACCGACTATTGTATAAACATATTTTAGATATTAAGCTTAAATTGTAATTGTAAAATATAGAGTAAGTATTTCTTGTAAATTGTTATATGTTAAAAGAAAAAGAAAAGAAAAGAAAAGAAAAAAAAAAAGAAAAGAAATATAAAAAAAAATAATAAAATAAAAATAAAAAAAAAATAAAAAAAAAATAAAAAAATAACAAAAAAAAAAGAAAGAAAAAATACAAAAAAAAAAGATATATAAAAAAAAATAGAAAAAAAAATATAATAATTAAAAAAATATAAAAAAATATGTAGATAAAAATGAATGACGAACTTGGACAGTCCATAGTAAAATAGCTTTCGAATGAAGTAGAGGGCTAAAGAAGAATGTTGCAGTTTTTGCTGTGGAACTCTGAGAACATCATTTGGAAAAAAATTAATAAAAATATATATATATATAAAAAATTATTAAAAAAAAAATACAAAAATAATTATTTATTAGTAGAATTGTTTATTATATTAGTATTAGTTTTAGGATAAGATACGAAAAAATGACTAATAAAATAAAAAATAGTAAAATTGGCGAATGGATTTAGTGTCCGCAGTCATATAAACCCAAACAAACAACAACAACAAGAGCTTCTGTATAAAAATTTTCAAATTGCAATGCCAGATTCGGATTCAGCATAATCAAAAACAAAATATAAACATATTTGATCAAAGTAAAATGATGAATTTAACGAGATTTTTAAAATTATTTATACAAAACAATTGTTATTGTTTAAACAATTAATAAACAAGTAGCGGCCAAATCTGCGAGTAGAACTTTTTACGTTAACATGTATATAAACTAACAAGAATAGTTTTAGAAAAATATAAGCTTGTTTAAATTTTTCCGAACAATGTATATATTTTCGTTCTAATTGTAACCCTAATATGTCATTATTGGTCTAGACTGGCTTTATAAATTCTTGACTTTATCTCAGTGTTAATATGTCGGTTTCGCCATATAGTGTGATTAAGGCATCCTGCCAGTATATTTGTTTGTTGTACTTGATTTCTCGCTTCTTCTTTGTCCAGGTCTCCGTAACTTGATAATGTAATTCCAAGGTATTTTACTTATTCAATACTGATACCATCAATTTCTCTTTCACATTGTCGCTTTTGTTGTGTTTAAAAATTATTTTATCTACTCTCTCTCATACTATGTATAAGTTTTTAGTTTGTGAAAACTGTCATTATAGATAGCAGTGCGTGAAGGACTTAAAGTGTCCGTGAAGTAACAATGTATTTTAAATAGGATTTACTTTTTCGCACTGTTTTTGGCACACTTTCATATAATCAAATATCCTTAACTTTCGCGTTGTCATGGTGATAACGTGTGAGCAATAAATTACGACAAAAGTTTTGACAGTTTTGTGGTTTGAAAGAAGTTAGAATTTTTAAATGTCAAAGTTCTAAAAGCTCTTCTCATCTTCTCTTTTTCTTCTTTTTTTCCCACTGATCGTCTTCCTATTGGGGAACCGTCTCTCGCTGTCCTGACTACCCTATTTGTTGTCATTCGGTTTATGTGGTCATTCCATTCTATTCTTCTGTTTCTTACCCAGTTATTAATGTTATCCACCTTTCATCTCCGTCTTATATCTGTACTTCTAGCTCTGTCCCATAGAGTCTTACCATCGATTTTTCGAAGGGTTTTCATCTCCGCTGTTTCGAGCCACCTTTTTGTCCTCTCTCTGTCGGGTCGTGTTTCTGCCGCGTATGTCATTATTTGTCGGATGACTGTTTTGTTAATTATGCCTTTTACTTCTTTTCCGATATATTTATTTCTCCATATTGTGTCATTCAGGCAACCTGCGGCTCTGTTTGCTTTATTCACTTGATCTTCCACTTCTGTTTCGAGCCTTCCGTAGCTAGATAGTGTGATGCCTAGGTATTTAAACTCCATCACTTTTATTGTTCTATTATCTGACCTTCCAGCTCCAATTGACATCTTATTGGATCTGCTGTTATAACCATGCATTTTGTCTTTTTTGAGGAAATTAACATGTTAAATTTTCTGGCGATTATGTTGAATTGGTGCAGCATAGGTTGTAAATCATCTTCACTTTGAGAGATTAGTATTGCATCATCCGGATAGCAGATTATTTTAAGTTGTTTTTCTTACATTTGGTATAATTTTTTAGTTCTTACTTGTTTTATTATTTCGTCCATGATCAGGTTAAACAATAAAGGGCTCAAGGAATCCCCCCGTCTTATCCCATTGCCGGCTTCAATTGGGTCAGTTAGTTCATCTTCCACTTTTACTTTTATTGTGTTGTTCTGGTAGACGTTTTCTATCGTTTTAATTATTCCCAGAGGTACCTCTCTCTAGTATAACAAGTAGATGACGTCCTTTAATGTGACCCTGTCAAATGCTTTCTTAAGGTCCACGAAACATAAATATGCCGGATTGTTGTATTCCAACGATTACTCTAGAACTTGCCTCATTATATATAGCGTCAGTGCATGACTTTCCCGACCTAAAACCTTGTTGTTCTTCTGCTAATGTTATAATTTCATTCAATTTGTTTGTTATCACTTTTGTTGTTAATTCTAATGTTGTGTTTAATAAGTTAATCCCTCTGTAATTATCTGGGTCTGATTTGTCTCTTTTTTTGAAGGGAGGTATTAGGATGCTTGATCTCCATTCTTGTGGTATTCTGTTTTGTTCTAATATTTTTTGTATTAGTTTTAATAGTTGTTTAGTTAGATCTTGTCCTCCGTACTTTAGGAGTTTGTTCGATATTCTGTCCTCTCCTGGAGATTTTCTATTTTTTAATTTTCTTAATGCTTCCTTTACCTCTCCCTCCTCGATGTTTATTTCTTCATTTGTCGTAACTTCAGGTGTTGGTGGTTCATTATCGTCGCCTTTAGCAAATAGAGAGCGGAAGTAGTCTGCCCATGTTTCCCTCTGAATGTGTTTCGCTTTTCTGGTCATTCTCCATACTTCTTTTTGTGTTCCGTAGAAGTCGTGTTCCATCTGTTTTGAGAAACTCTGCCAGTGCTCCCTCCCCAAATGTCAAAGTTCTAGAAACTGTAGAATAGAAATGAATTCCAGTAACGAAGAGTTACAGATTTTTTATTTGTGTATCGTAGATAAAATATTGTATGAAACTGTGCGTGAAGTACTTTTTGCGAACTTACGCGATGTATAGCACCCGCGCCGCTGTCGCTCGTGCTCTAAACATCGCGTGCGTTCGCAAAAAGCATCTTTCACGAACTGTTTCATAGATAACTATTTCATATTATTGAAACTTTTAGTCTTTGTATATTTCATTGTAATTTTTATTTTCAAGCATAATTATTAGAACGACTAACTGTTGCTTTCTTATTTGATTACTTCCGGTAATTATTTATTATTAAGCCAATGAGACAAGTAATATTTTTCAACCTACAAATTGTCATTAGGTATACTACATAAGTCTGGCTATAGTTCTGTCGAAGGGAAATTATTTGTTTATTTTTGAGATTATTGTTTAAATTTTTGTTTTTTTTTTTCTTTAGTTAGTACCGTTCTATACTTATCTTTATATTAGTAATAGTCGGTATGATTTTTAAGGTGTTTAATGTTGAGTCCATCAATCTTCTAATAGTGAAAAAAGATAATCAATAAAGTACCTTTATAAATACGTCCACCGGGTTAATAGACATTTCTTAATTGACAGTACACGCCGACGTAGGTTTCAGTTAATGTTTTGATTTGACTTGTTTTGCAAATAAATCATTACGTTTGTGCAAATATCCGTTGAAACAACTATATTTGTTTTTGTATATTATTTTTTGTATTTGTGTTTGTAATGCGCTATAATCATTTATACGGTCCATGTACGGCATACGCTAAATAAAATAGATTTTATGATCTTTTTTATTCAAAAAATTAGTTAAATTTGGATTTTAATTTTGTATGAAAATGTTTGTATAAAATGCTTTTAATTTCAAAAGCAGATGTTTATATTTTATTGTTTTAATTTGCTGGTCATATCGTTTGAATTAAATCAAGGGTTTTACAAGAGTAAAGCTACAGTTATATTTTTTATAAAAGTAGAAATGTTTTGTCACAAAATTATAGCAGGTACGCTGTACAAAGCTCAAATGTGACATAAAGAGCTTCAGTTTTAACATTTTAGTGACACATTGTAATGTTTTCTAATCCTCTTATAGTTCAGAGAAATAAGAAAAAAAATATCGTGTTGGTGACACATCCCCCTCCAGGCTGAAACCAAATTTTTCGAGTAATATGGTCATCTATAATAATAACCTATACGTTTCCTGCAGCCGATTTTGATGATATACATAGTTATAAACAAATGAAGATCAAAAAACGGTAGATTTTCGCTTTTTTCGTCTCTTACTAAAAAATTGGGCATTTTAAACAAATTTTAGAGTAATAAACTCATAAACCGTATAAAAAACTTCAATATGGCGTTCGCTGAATATGTCTATCCTTATTGGTTACTTAGAAAATTGCCAAATAAATAATAAATTTTGAGTTTTTATAAATATTCATAACTTATGTAAAAATTAACTTAGAACCTTCTTATTACATGGAATGCTGAGACTTATGGTGCTTAAATTACACCCTAAATTCCAAAGCAATTGGTCAAATAGTTTAAAAGTTATTTAATTTCTTTATCCAAAATTAATTTTTTTTGCAACACTGTAAGTCAGAAAATGATGAAGTTACAGTAATATTTTGGATAGTTTATGAAAGAAGAAAATTTACAGTATTAATTTAATTTAAAAAAAATGACAAAAAATAATTATAGATATTGCAAAACAATTTTGCAAAAACATGTGAATTAAAAAAATGGGGGGGCTAACTTTGTCCCTAAATGTCCTAGAACAGTTGTTTTTCTTTCTAAACGTGTATAAAAATTCAGTCTTTCTAAATATGAAAAAATAATTTTTCTACGGGTAACGGTTAAAAAGTTATTCTAATTGTTTATAAGTAAGCAAAAAATGGACATGTTTTTGCAAAATAATTTTACACTGTTTAAAATTATTTTTTGTCATTTATTTTTAATTAAGGTAATAGTATAAATGTTCTTCTTTCATAAACTGTCCGAAGTATTATTGTAACCTCATAATTTTCTGACTTATAGTGTTGCAAAAAAAATGAATTTGGGAAAAATAAATTAAATAACTTTTAAACTATTTGACCAATTGCTTTGAAATTTAAAATATAATTTAAGTACAAGAAGTCTCGGCATTCCGCGTAATAAGAAGATTCTAAGTTAATTTTTACCTAAGTTACGAATATTTATAAAAACTCAATATTTATGATTTATTTTGCAATTTTGTAAGCAACCAATAAGGTTGGACATATTCAGCGAATGCCATATTGAAGTTTTTTATACGATTTATGAGTTTCTTACTCTCAAATTTGTTTAAAGTGCTTAACTTTTTGGTAATAGACGAAAAAAGCGATAATTTACCGTTTTTCGATCTTCATTTGTTTATAACTAAGTATATCATCAAAATCGGCTGCAGGAAACATATAGGTTAATAATATAGATGTCCATACTACTCAAAAAATTTGGTTTCGGCCTGGAGGGGGATGTGTCACGAGAAAAACCTTATTTCTCTGGACTATTAAGTTTCAACGTAACAATATATATATTTTAAACTTTTTTTGTTTTAAGTATAAATATAAAATTTATTTTATTTATTGATCTGAACAGGCCGTTTATACCTAGGGCATTTTTATAAATTTACAATCATAAGAATAACTTAAGTAATTAGAGTTATTTTAAACAAAACTTAAATGTACCTACCTATATAAAATTCGTAACTACTGTGAAGATCTTGATAAACAATATTTCTCCATTAACTTCTGTTTTGTGTTTTACTATTCCAGTCCCTTACCTTTTAGTGTTTAAGATCTTTTTTGAAGTTTTCCTTCTGTACGATCGAGAGCAAATAATATCGAGAGGTCAGCGCAAATAAGTCATATGATATCATATAAAAGGATATATTAGTGTTCTTAGTAAATGTATTATTTATTATAATTTTTGTGTCTTTGGATTTGTCATCCTCGGGAGTAAGGTATTTTATAATAATAGTAAGTATATTTAAAGTAATTTTGTATACTTCACTTGGTCTATTAAATTTGTCAGTATGTATGAGAAATCTTGTAACCTGTCAAAGCAAAAGGAATATAGTTCAGTGGTAGAGCTTGTGACCGGAGATCAAGAGGTCCCGGGTTCAAATCCCGGATGATTCATATCCTCCTCATTTAAACCTCCTCCTCTCAAGGCTGCCTTTCAACTATCTCATCTTTTCCAACTGCTCTGTTGACTAATGCTTTACACCCTACCACCCCATTTAATTAATAACTCTTGTAATTGTTTTTCTCATATTTCGTCATTATTTGCAGAAGATCACTGATTAAATTTCTGCCATTGCCTTTCATATACCTGCATTAACTTTGGTAGCCTTTTCCCCTTTTTAACTTCTTGATATAATTATTCCACCTCTTGATTTATGAACTTTTCTTCTATCTCTTTTAATTTAAACTCATTATGGTATTTGTTTTTCTTTCTGCACAGAGCTTTTTCCCTGGAATTTATGTCTTTGTTTTACAATCTCTGTTATCTGTTACTAATTCTTGTCTAGTCTTCTTTTTTCGTTTGCAGTCACTATTGTCATACCAACCGTTATTTATACTTCTCTTGAAATCGCCTTTTAATAATTTTCTCGCTAGCCTCTCCAAGGGCAGATTTAATTTGTTCCCTAGTTTGCTCTGTTTGTAAATTTTGATCACATTGTTTTCAAGAATTTTATTTATATCTTCTTATTTATTTTTTTAATATAAAATGTCACTCCCTTTACCATTTTTCCACATTAATTTTTAAATATGTCTATACATAAGGAAAGAATGCTGTAGGCTAAAAGTTACATTAAAAGATTGACTTTCAGTAATTTTAATCTCTTTTAATTTTACGGAGCATTTCAGAGTAAATCGGCTTAGAGATTTATAATATTTTTCCTCCTACGTCTTACAAATTATCATATAAATAATAATATACGGAAAGCATTATTAAATTTAACTCCCCTCTAAGATGGCATTTGAAAATTATTTTTATTTGTTATTAATTTGTTTTTTTAATAACGTCGCGGGGATTAAATATTTTGAAATGCTGTTCCAATAGTCGGGTTCCTGAGAATTTTTCACTAATTAACAATTTGTTTGTGTCGTTTTTTCTTCTTCTTTTTTTTCTTATGGTAAAAGATATAATTTTCTTATGGTAAAAGAATGTCTAATTTCTGAGTTTTAGATTCTTGATTTAAAAACTATTTAACCAAAATCACTTAAATAAAATATGGCTCTTTATTGAGTTACAGGGTGTTTTATTTAAAAAATATTTTTACTCAATATTTTAAAAATATTCGACGTATCCTTTTCATACTTGGTAGAAAGTGTAGGTACTATACACCCTATGAAATTATATTAAATACAGGTTTCCAGCTTTTACCAGAGGCGTACGACAGGAGAAAGCAAATCGTCGACCCTTCCCCAATTCTACGTCACTGGCGAAATTGCCATTTTATCGCCATTTTTAGATTCTCTAAAAATGCTCTGTGCAATAACCCCTTTTTAATTACGGAATTACATTTTGATTTTTTTTTTATTTTAATAGGCTATAATGCAAATATCCAGTCTCACATATTGCTTTTAGAGTCTCCGCCACCGATCATGGGCTTTTTTGTTTCTTAGTTGGTTGTCAGCCTTCTCTACTTCTGCTCCTCGTAAAATTATTGGTCTTGCCTCTCTGCGTGCATGTTTCTGGATTTCGAACATTGATGTATTTTTGAAGTGTTTTGTATAATTCCGAGTAGTAATTTTTTTAGATTTCTGCAATACTATCTATGTCGGTTTATCTGTAATACTATCTAGAAATCTCGGGACAAATATTTAATTTTTCAACTAATTCATGTATTTTGCGACAATTTGCATGATTCTAACATCACTTCTACAATAAAAACAAATAATAAAATATTAACGTTAAAGAAAATTTCAGTTACCTTGATTCTTTACAGAAACACTGGAATAGTGCACTAATCAAGTTGACTAAAATTTAAATCTGCTATAAAGGAAATCTATTCTTGTGAAACAAATATTTATTTTGCGGATATGTGTCGAGTATATCAAGCACGTTCGTCCATCCGCTGTTTAACATTACACACGTGGCTCAGAAATCCATGATATGTATCTGGATAGGGAAACATGGCGAAACTGTGATAGCCAATATGTGTACAGAAGGGATTAGAGCAACAGATTCTATTCATCCACAAATTAGTTTGTCATAAATTCAGTGGCGGCCCCATACCACTTTAAGAAGGTAGTGCCAGAATTCGGACAGCCGCCAAAATTTTTAGTGACGGGTTCACGATATTGTCAAAAAAGTTATAAAACAAAAATTAAAAAAAAAATAGGCACTGATACTTTTACCTTATGTATCTTATGTATATTTATCTGAGGTGCCAAGAAATTGTTCAAAATTTATCAAAACAGTTCCGTAAATTCATTAACAATAAAAAACTATCAACTTACAACCATTATTTACTGCTAATATTACTTAGCTTGTATTACGATTTAGTCTCTATTTACAAAATTATAAAAATAATACTATTTCATTATTTACACACATGCACAAAGTTGTGTTAATACCACTTTTAAAGTTTATGATACATTCTTCTTGTTTTTTTTTGGTTGCAAAGTTTTCAATGACTTTATTATTAAAATTATCAATACCATTTACAAAATGCTCTTCTGCAGATAACATACCTAAATCGTTCTTCTTTCATTGTATTTTAACTAACGTTTTAATTCGTTTTAAAAGATCGTTTTAATAGGAATGGTACCTAAAATGCTTAAAAGTTTAATAGTTCCTTCCAATGTGTTTTTAAACCTTCCTCATTTAAAACAACTCATAGCGGAATAGCCCCAGAGGTAGTACTTCATTCGTCTCACTAATACAGTACTTCTAATTCAGTTTTATACCGAGTTTTGTTTAAAAATTAAAATTGTCTCCATGTTTCACTAAAAAATGATTCGGGGAACCGACGTTTGTAAGCAGAAAACTTCTCCGACATAAATAAATTAGAAGCAACTACATGTCAGGAGACGGTAGACCTTTGAATGATCAGGAGCTTTAAATATTATGAACCTTTAAGTCGTTGTCTAATTTGGCGCTAAAATTAACCAGTTCCTTAAACATGCCTCTATTTTGTGAATTTTTTTCGTCGTGACCTCTTTAAACTAACCCGAAAGCTCCACAAAACCTTATAAAATTTGTAAATAAAAACCACCAAAAGAGTTTTTTAAGATACTAATCTGATTTAATTCATTGTCAATTAATAAATTAAACTTAAGAAATAATCAAAATATTATTTATACTACACCCAAGATGATGATGCAATAAAAGTTTAATAATAACATTATAAATACAAAAACTTTAACAGAAAATAGACATAACAAAAGCGACAAGCCAGCACTTAAAGAAACTCAAAATCTTGTGCCCGGCACGAGATTATAATTTAAGGTATACTAAATAGTCCAATATAGCTCTTTCTCTGTCACTTATATAGGATGCACGTAAAATCTTTCTCTTTTCAGCCGTGCCAGTACCAATTTCGGCTCAAGATTCTCCAGCCGAATAATCTCCGCTGTAAGTGGCAGCGATTGTACTACGCGCACAGTTGCCAGATTTTATATAATTTATGAAGATAAAAAGAAATACACACAAAAAATTAACAGGCATTAAAAGATTTTAAAAATAAAAAATATGCTTCTGCATAGTTAGGAAGGTAGTGCCATGGCTCTATGGCACTACCTCACGGGCGGCCACTGCATAAATTAAGAGAACGAAAGTAAAAAAAATATTATATTATAAGGTAAAACTGCTTAAATTTTGTCCCAAAAAACATACTTATTATACAGGGTGTAACAAAAATACAGGTCATAAATTAAATCACATATTCTGGGACCAAAAATAGTTCGATTGAACCTAACTTACCTTAGTACAAATATGCACACAGAAAAAGTTACAGCCCATTGAAGTTACAAAATGAAAATCGATTTTTTTGGTATATCGAAAACTATTAGATATTTTTTAATGAAAATGGACATGTTGCATTCTTACCACATGAACATCCTAAAAATAAATTATATTAAAATTTGTGCAGCCCATAAAAATTTTATGGGGGTTTTCTTCCCTTAAACCCCACCAAACTTTTATGTGCGTCCCAATTAAATTATTTTTGTAGTACCATTAGTTAAACACAATGTTTCTAAAACTTTTTTGTCTCTTAGTACTTTTTCGATAAACCAGTTTTAATCGAGATGCGGCTTCTTTTTTAATATGTTTACATAAAAAATTTATGGGGGTTTTGTGCCTTTAAACCCTCCAAATGTTTGTGTACGTTACAATTAAACTATTATTGCTGTACCATTAGTTAAACACAGTGTTTTTAAAACTTTTTTGCCTCCTAGTATTTTTCAGATAAGGCACCTTTTATCGAGATGTTGCTTCTTTTTTAATATGGTTCAAAGTATACCTCAAACTGTAATTTATAAAAATAAATTTTCATATTATTACCAAGTCTCTAAAATCGTACTTAACAGTACAAAAATATGTGGTGGATTTGACAAAATATTCAAAATATCTCAAAAAAAACTAACTTTTCGAAAAAGTACTAAGAGGCAAAAAAGTTTTAAAAACATTGTGTTTAAGTAATTGTGCCACAATGATAATTTAATTGAAACGTATACAAAAGTTTGGGGAGGTTTAAGGGAACAAAACCCCCCATAAAATTTTTATAAGGTACACAAATTTCACTATAATTTTTTTTTTTTCAGATGCTCCTATCATTAGAATGTCACATGTCCGTTTTCAATAAGAAACCTCAAACAGTGTTCAATCTATTGAAAAAAAATCGATTTTTATTTTGTAACTTCAAAGGGCTGTAACTTTTTTTAGGTGCATATTATTGTACTAAGGTAAGTTAGGTTCAATCGAACTATTTTTGGTCCCAGAATATGTGATTTAATTTATGACCTGTATTTTTGTAACACCCTGTATATTAACAACCATTAATGATTCTAATTATTGTAGAATATAATCTTGCAATCTGCAGAAATCATGTAGGAAAAGGTTTTAGCCAAGAGTAGCTATGGAAAGAGATGAATATCAGGGCTGCGCAATATCAGAGGGTGGTTTTATTGCTCGATTACCATCTTTCTAAAACAGTTGTAAATAAAATACAAATAATAGTCATGATGATCGCCAACCCTCGAAAGAAGACGCCTAAGGAAGAAGAAGAGGAAGAGACATTCTAATAGTGTCATTGTCATCATAATAGGGAACTTGCATAAATTTTTAAATTCGAAAAAAATGTTATAAATCACAACACAACATAATTTAAAACATGTATCAAAGATAAAAAAGTTTTGTTTGTCTTTCGTTTGGCCCCTAAAGACGATTAAAAATTCAAATTACAACAGGTGGTCCAAAACGCGTCGTGACGTCACTTGGTTTTACATTTACATTTTTCCAATAAAGTAAACAGAATTTTAAATTAGACGTTATAAACGTCAGTAGAAAATACATTTATGTGACGTTACAAGTGTTTTTGATCGTTTGAACTATTCATAGAAAAATTCGTACTTTTACAAAATGGTTTTATTTTCAATAGTAAACCTTCCTTCATTTTCTTCAAAAACAGTATAAAACTACAATTTTAACAAACTGGTATATATTATTACAATGACATACGATAAATGTCATTAGAATATAAATATTTTTGACTTATTCCACAACGATGAGCCAAGAAATACCCAAGTAGGTGGAGGCCAATAAACTAAAGAAGGAGAAGAAGAATATACCTAAATATAAGGTTGTGTCTAGGTATACGTTACCGTGTACGCAAATAAAAAAGTTAGAGTGTCAGTGATTTCTTATTTTTTATTTGTTTAGTGTTTGTTTTTAAATTAACTACGGAGTGTGGACAATTATTTAGTTCTTTTAATGGGTTTAAGAACATTTTCAAACAGTATGAAAAAGATAACGAGACTATAAATTAATATATATTTTTTTTAGTTATAAATGAAATAGTATGTATTACCGTAAAAGATTAAAATAAAAAGAAGGCCTAAAGCTTTCACAATAATAATTAACTTGTTCTGAAGCTATTATCCTTGTGGCATTTTTGTAATCAACTATTCTAAATGGGAACTAAGCCACAATTTAACCAAAAAATGATTTTATTAACGTTTCGACGTCTAAATCGGACGTCGTTGTCAAAATACAAAATATTATTAAATTAAACAAAAATGGTGTTGCTTAGTAAAAAATTTTTCTAATAATTTATTTAATCTGACTAATTTTTGTATTTTGACAATGACATCCGATTTGGACGTCGAAACGTTAATAAAATCAATTTTTAGTTAAATTGTGGCTTATTTCCCATTTAGAATAGTTGATTATAATAATTAACTTACGTATAAAAATTATTTTAACAATATTTTTTACGTGTTATGTCAACTAAATACATATATTTATTTTGCTAACCTAAATATATACTTTAATAAATACATTCATTTATTACAATTAAGTTTGAAACATCTGAATAGTTTTGCTTCCCTTCCTTTAACAAATATTTTTTTATCAAACACACGCTAAACATGTCAAAATAGCATGTACCAAAATATACAGTCACTGCGCACGCTAAATAATAACGTCACTGGCTTGATGAAGTTTAATTCGCGTGTACATACCTAACTTTTTTATTTGCGTACACGTTAGCGTGTACCTAGACACAGCGAAATATAACCATAATAATAACTAATGTAAAACTATGTGACGTCACGGGTCGTTTGAACTATTTTATACCGCTGAAGACTTTAAATACGTATTTCTAAGTTATTACGAGTTTTTGAAGCGTGAAATTTTGGAAATCTCATTTTTAAACAAGACTGAACATTATTATGTAATAAAAAAAAATTGTGCAAGTTCCCTATTAGCTCAACAACCATTTGCTAGTCTTGTTGCAATAATTGATTGATTTTTTGGTATAGGTTTCACTTAAGGGTAGTTGCCCATTTTTTAATTACAGGGTGTTACATTTTAAAAAACCCCTTTTTATACCATCTGAACCGTTTATGCTAGAGTAAAAAGACATTCATCGATTACCCATGTACTGGTGCTATTTACAAATTTGTATAATGCACCCCAATTTTTTCCCCGGAACCACCCCAAAAAAAAAAGAAAAATTAATAAATAAAGTGATTTTCTTGGAATCCTTCACACATAATGCCCTTTATTAATATGCTTCATATATCATTTTAAGCACGTTATTATTACCCATGCATGGACACCAAAAGCGATTTCCTAGTGCAACCCCTGTAGCCAAAAAATAAATAAATAAAATGGGGGTTGAAATTTTTTTCTGTTTTTTGTTTTTTGATCCATATGGGCATATGCTTCATCAATAGTGCTTTTCAAAAATATATATGGTTATTGCCACATCCCTGCGGAAACCACCCCTATCCTTGAAAATATACTGCAGAAACTACCCCTATCCCTTGGCGAGGATGTTTTTACGATTTTCTCATTACCTATGCATTCTTTTTAAACAAAACTTCTACAAGGGGAAAGACCACTATTTACTCTAAAAACTAGGTCGCATTCATTTTTTTCGTATAAGCAACCGTTACGGCACAGTGGCGCCGTAAACCTCATATATGCTTTGGCGGGCTCCAGTTTTTGTTTTCTTTTTCGTCATCTGTTCGTTTTATTGATAAATTACTTATGTGAAATAAAACAACACAGTGTAACCTACAAATTATGACCCATGCACATTTTACAATATTTGCGCCCCAAAGCCACAGTGGTGGCCCAAACACGCATTTTACACGCATTTTATTGCATTAATGCTACCTTAATAGCACAATATTCACCCGTAAGTGGTCGCTAAGCACGCTAAGCACTGGCGGATCCAGAAAGGGGTGATGGGTTGATCACCCCCCTTTCAAATCAAGTGATATTACATTTAAAGATTATAAAAATATTCATTTATTTTTATAGAAATACTTATATTATATTATTATTTTTATAAAAATGGCGTACTTTTTATGCTTTAGCGACAGTGGCGGATCCAGCATCGTTAGGTGCCAGTTGGTTAAATTTCTATTGTGCAAGGTTCGACCTCTGTTTCCTACACTATCGGTCATAACAGCGACCCGGCTTTTGTACTCTGAAATAATAGGTTCTTCAGGTTGTTTTTGTCCCGGTTATAACTGGTTTTTTCGATTTACAGTAATAACCGATGAAAAACCTGATAAGTTACTACATCTGGAAAAAATGATGAATTCAGAGAACAAATGGGGACATTTTTTGCCCCCGAGCGCACGATGAAGAAATTTTGAGCTGACCGAAATCGAAACCGATTTGACAACACTGTTGACTGATTTCTATTTTCAATCTCACTTTGGTACGATCTTAACCCGGGAATAGTCGCGCTCTATTCTGTCACGTAATCGGTCGCGCGTTAGATTGTGTCTAACAATACGAATTTAGATGCGAATTTACAACAAATCTTTATCTTCTAGTATTTTAATTTACTTGTATTATTTCTTCTTCTTCTTCTTTAGGTGCCGTGTCTGTATTCAGACGTTGGCCGTCATCATGTTTACAATTTCTTGAAATCTCTCTCTACCGGCTGCTGCGCGAAATAATTCTTCTACTGTGCAGCCACACCATTGTCTAATATTACGCAGCCATGAAAGTTTCTTTCGACCAATCCATCTCTTTCCCTCCACTTTTCCTTGTATTCTAAGGCGATTATAAGGTATATGGCCGAAGTATTCGGTTTTTCTCCTCTTTATGATGCTTATGAGCAGACGTTCCGAATTCAGCATTTGAAGAACATCTTCATTGGAAGTGTGCGAAACCCACGATATCTTTAGGATTCGTCTATAGCACCACAATTCGAATTCTTCTATTTTGTTTAGCATTGTGGTTTTTAACGTCCATGTCTCACAACCATACAATAGGATAGACCACACATAACATTTCAGCACCTTCTTTCGAATATTCATCGACAGGTTTCTGTTACATATAACTGGTTTCCAGGTCATAAAAGCCTTCCGTGATATTTCGATCCTAGTTATTATCTCTTCATAAGAGTCACAATTTACATTTAACCAGCTGCCAATGTACTTGAAATGATTTACCCGTTCTAACTCATCTCCATCAAGAGAAAGCTGACCTTGATCTATATTAATCTTTCCAACTGCCATCCACTTTGTCTTTGAAATGTTGATTTTAAGGCCTCTCCGATAACTTGCTTCACTGACTAGATTTAGTAGTGTCTGAAGATCTTGTAAATGTTCAGCAAGAATGGCTGTATCGTCAGCGTATCTAATATTGTTGATTACTTCTCCGTCTAGCCTTACTCCCTCTTGTCTGTCATCCAAAGCCTCCCTAAAGATTTCTTCCGAGTACAGATTAAAAAGGTTGGGTGATAAAACACAACCTTGTCGTACTCCACGTTTTATCGGCAGTATTTCAGTACGACTGTCTGCAATTTGGATAGAGGCTACTTGATTGTAATATAAGTATTTCAGCAGTCTTATATCGTAGTGGTCAAGTCCTGCTGCCTGCAGGCAATCGAATAGTGTATCATGTTGTACTCGGTCGAATGCCTTAATGCCTTCTCGAAGTCGATGAAACAAACATAAACGTTATTTCGGAATTCACAACTTTTTTGTAATAGACCGCGCATACAAAATAGTGCTTCTCTAGTTCCTAGACCATTTTTAAATCCAAATTGCTTATTACCCATTCTAGTTTCGCACAGAAAGAATACTCGGTTTTGTATAATACGTAAAAGTATCTTAAGTGTGTGATTCATCAAACTGATTAGTCTAAAATAGCTGCATTTGGTGGGCCTGCTTTTCTTTGGTAATGTTATAAACAGTGACTCCAGCCAATCATCTGGTATTTTTCCTTCGTTGTAAATTTTGTTAAAGAAAGTAGTCAAGTAGGTAGTGTTTTCCTCATCTAAAAGTTTAAGTGGCTCAACAGGGATTTGATCTGGTCCAGGTGCTTTATTGTTTTTGGCTTGTTGTATTGCTTTTATGACTTCTGACTTCAGTATGCTGGGACTTCTGTCTAATTGGTTGTCACAGGTAGTATTTGGAGTATTTTCTCGAGAAGCATCGTCAAGAAGGTCACTGATGTGTCTCTCCCATTCTTTGCACTGTTGTTCGTGGTGATCACAAATTTTTCCGTCTGCGGTTTTAAGTGCGTGAGCATTTTTCTGTTTTCTAATTCCGGAGGTATATTTAAGTTTCTTGTGGAGGTTGAAAGTGTCATGCTTTTTTTGGAGGTCTTCTATTTCTTTACATGAATTCCCAAACCAGTATTCTTTGGCCTGTTTAATTTTCCTTTTTATGAGTTTGTTGATTTCACGGTATTTGATAATATTTCTATTTTTTATTTTCGTCGAACTTCTATCAGGTCTAGAATTTCTTGGTTTATCAAGTCATTTTTTGCCAACATTGTAGGTGTTTTTAAAGATTCCCTTACGTCCTCTAAAATCGAGTTTTGAATATCGTACCAACATTCGTTAATAGTTCTGTTTTCGTTTGATATATTTGATATTCTGTGCATTTTACTATTTATCTGCTGTGATATTATGTGTTCGCGCGTTTAATTTTTTCTCACCAAAGCCATAAACTCCAAAAAAGAAGAAGAAAAAAATTAAAAAAAGAATGCTGTGTACTTTGTACGCACGTAAGAAGTTATAATTCCATTATAATTTAATCTAATTTCATATTATGATTTCAACGAAATCAATATATCTTTTATTGTATTTAAATATTAAACTATTTTTAGAAAGACCTAAAAGAATACAAAACATTAAAAAAAAAGACTATGATTTTGTCCGGACTTGAACGGACCTCCCGATCCGTAGGCGAAGGCTCGACCGATGAGCTACCACCGTTCTGTATACAGACGATCATTTCTAGCACATAATTACAATCACGGTGATAGATAGATTAATTGAAAATAAACATTTTCAATAATACTTATTACGAGGAAGACAAATCCACAGGCACGAAAATTATAATAAATATATTTACTAAAAACACTAATAATATATTCTTTTCACGCACACCTTATTTGCGCTACATAACTTAAAAGATGTAGCGACTAATACCATACTGTCGGTCTGCGCATGCGCCCAGAAAAATAAAAATTCACCCTCGTGCCTAATAGACAAGGCGAAAACGGCGGGTTCGTTGAGAAAAATATTCCCATAAGTTTTTTTTGCATAATCACATTCATGAGACATCCCAGAATAAGGTACAAGGAGTCGCCCACGTGAAAAGTGGTCCAAATTTTTTTTAACAATTTTTTTAATCAAATTGCAAAAATTAATATTTTTGGCCCGGACAATTTTTTGTAGGTTTTTTGGACCATTCTGGATAAAAAAGGTCTCTTATAATTTTTCTCTAAAGTTTATCGTTTTCGAGTTATAAGCAATTTAAAAACACGAAAAATAGCGATTGTCAAGGCTTAATAACTCGGTTAAAAGTTATTATTATGAAAGTCAGAAAGTAACTAAATCAAAGTTTAATGCCCCTCCTACAAGATCCTGAAGAAATTTTTGTCATTATTTTATTACTATGCTGTTATTTTTAAGTAATAATAATGAGCGCCATGCACGTGTTGGACGGCCGTATATGCTGAGTGTGCGAGAGAGATGTCATTTTCGCCTTGTCTATAAAGAAGTGTAACTTCAAAAAGGAAAAAAAATAAACCTACGCATTACTACACCCTTTCTCGAGGCACTTACGGGTGGAAAGTTATGTTGCAAAATTTTTCATGAAGTTATCACGAAAAAGGATAAAATGTTAGATTTTTTCTAACAGCGCGACTGCTCGCTGGTTAACGCCGTTTATATAAATCGATTCTTTCGATACATTCTTTCGATATTACCGATATGATTTATATTTATGTCGATTTGAATGAAGTATCGCAAACTAAATTGCAACATAAAAATGTAACATTGTAACCTAATGGTATTGGCAATTGATTAAAAAACCGAAAATCGTTTTTTGAAGAAACCGGTTTGTTTAAACGGTTACATACAGCTTAAACCGTAAGTAAAAAGAAAACATTATAACCGAATCCGGTTTTTGTCAATTACCGCCATCCCTACCAGTTATCCAATTTTTCGTACTTTGATCAAGTTGAGCAATTATTATCTCTCCGTATTTGTACTCGTTATCCGGCTCGAAAGACCATGACTAACTCTTCGGGATCAGTGGAGATTGATCTTCAGTTATTGAAACACCAATAGCACTTAGATAGTTTATTGATAGCGGTAGACACCAGGGCAGTTACCCTGAGAGAACGTTGGGGTACTGATATGTGGCTTGTACGCGAATTAGTTGAAGATTCTATAATGAAGCTACATGTTGAATGGAGACCCGCACATGTAATTATACAATAACAAATTGGTTCATGTGATATACGGGGTGATGAAATTATACTGTTAAATATCGGATATGAATAATGAATGCTTGATAGTTGACACTCTTCTTGAGATTTCCTTGTTTCTCCCCCTATCTGTCCATTGTATGAGGAACATTCTTCGTAAGGTCCACATTTCGATGGCCTCCAACTTATATTGGAAGATATTTTCAACATCCATTTCTCCGTAAAGGATATTCTTCTTCTTTTAGTGCCTATTCGTTTCGAATATTGGCGATCATTCTGGCTATAATTATTTTATAACTGATGCTTTAAATAGATTATTTGTTATTGTCGAGAACCATTTCCTGTTGTGGAGAACCATGCAGAAATATAAAGAAAATTGAATGCTATGTTGGAACAACGTTATAACCGCCAATAATTTCATATGTGGATTTTCCATGGAACAACGTTCTAAATGTGCAAAATAATGTGCTGCTGACTGTGGGGAATATTATGAGACTTAACTTGCCTGTTTTGGTAGTTTGAAAATTAGTCAACCTTCAACTTTCGGTGTAATAACGTTGTATGTGTTAAAGTGGGTTATCTTTCGTATCAAATTTTCTGCATGTGTTTTGTAAATCAACGTTTTCTATCGTGTATAATTTGTCATTTCGAGCTAAAATGGATGTTAGTATAACCGATTCAGTGATTACCCAAATTAATAGAGGGAAAAACGTTTCTTAATTTCACGTGTACTTCATTTTTTATTTCTAAAACAACGTTTTAACCGCCTTACTTCCACACAATAACGTTTTAACCGACGGGGATTTAACACGTTGTTTTATTAAAATATAGCATGTAAGTTGATAAATGCTTGATTTGTGTAACCTACGGTTATTTTTGTTGATATTAATATTATGCATCTACATAGAATGGGTTTAATAGAATCGCCAAATTGCATATGTGGAGAACTTGGCAGTCTAGATCACATCATCTTAGAATGTAATCAGAGAGAGAATAGTATATCACAGTTATATGTAGATCTATGTAAAAATAAATGTTTACTTCCAATAAATCTAAATTTAATAATATTTCATAAAAATATAGAAATTTTAAAATCTTTATATGAACACACCAAGAGGTGTAAATTTAAATTATAACCTGTCATCAAATATTAGGCTTTAGTATTATCCCGATAACCTTTGTCTTTTACCTAATGTTTTCTTACCCCCCTAACCGTGGCCTAATTCTGATACGTCTGCTATATGTGTATGTGTATGTATATTATATGATATATGAAAATGTGTAACATATTGTAATTTAACTTGTGAAATTGCGTTAATACCAAACTAGACTGGCTAATTGGCTATAGGTCTGGATCCCGCGTATGAAAAAAAAGTTGATTAATAGCAAGCTCAAAATTTATTAATAGCTTAAGGGTGTCTAGTCGGATAAACTTTGATATATGGTAACACTGGAACAGGGGCTGTTTTAATTGTGGAGCAAGTTAAAAATTTGGAACGGTCAGACCACGAAAACGGCACATTTATTTTGTCCGACAAAATAGACTTAAACTCTCCGAACCGAGATTAAACTCTCATGCAAAAGTCAGACTGCTATTTATCACCTGTCATAATTCCTGTCATTTGACATATTCTACATGTTCAACTCATTAAAACGCCCATTTGGTGATAAATAGCAGTCTGATTTTTGCATGAGAGTGTTATCTCTGTTCCGAGAGTTTAAGTCTGTTCTGTCGGACAAAATACATGTACCGTTTTCGTAATCTGACCGTTACAAATTTTTAACCTGTTCCACAATTAAAACTTCCACTGTTCCAGTATTCCCATATATCAAAGTTTGTCCGACTAGACACCCTTAAGCTATTAACAACTTTTCAGCTTGCTATTAATCAACTTTTTTTTTCATACGCGGGATCCAGAACTACTGTGCCAAGGCCATAAAAAAAAGTTATGCATCCTATAGTCTATCGTATTACGCTCATAAATTTTTTTTTTTCAAAATAATCAATTATAAAGTGTTTTTTTCAATTAGTCAACAAAATGTGATTTGGCGTTTACAACGTTGTTCCAGCATAGCATTCAATTATTGTTACAAACTCAAGAAAGTGCCGGATGCGCCGGCACACTCACAATTTGTGGTGCTAGGTGCTAGGTCATCAAGGAACTGATTGTTTCTAGGTAGGTATGTCAAAAAGCACAATAAGAAATCGAATAAGACGCTGGATTCACCAAGAGAAAACACAAAGAACTTCTTCTTTTTCACGCGTTCTGGTTAATGTTGAACGAGAATTTTACAATCGATTGTACCTAATACTGATTAGTTGGAGTTTTCTATGGCGTGTTAGACAATTCTTACCCATTATTATGCCAAAAATTGCATATTTTCAACATAAAAACCACTTGTTTTTTGCCACTAAAAATCGAGCCCTAATTTTGCTTGTCACTGTATAAAGGAGCGTCGTGAATTGATGATGAATAAACTTTTTTTAAAGGGCCATACACAAGCGTTGCATAAGCGAATAATAAAACTAATTTAAAAATTAATTAATTACTCAAAACAATTAATTTTAATAAAGCCTAAAGAAACACCTAGATCCTTTCTTAAACTAATTAGTTATTTTAAAAATTTTTGAGTCAAGTTTAAACCGATCCTAAGGAACAAAACTTTTAATATAAAACTTTGTCTTAGTATTTGATCTAAAGTTTTGGAAAAACATGTTTTTGGAACTTAATTTATAATTAAAAGTTTACTGGTAATCAATAAAGTTAGAAAGTTGTATCCTCTGTAGAAGGTATTAAGTGGAAAAGAACTTTACCCGTATGGTTTGTTTATTATATTATCTATTTGTCTTTCTAAAAGTTATTTGACAATATTTAACTTATAAATAATACATAATACAATAACATAATTATTACGTGGGATTGGAATGCAAAAGTTAAAAATGATACCAACAAGGGACTCGGAAGTACCTATTGGGCAGTATGGAGAAGTTGAGAACAGAAAAGGTAATAAGATGATACAATTTTGTGTAACTAACATCCTAAACATTGAAAATGTATTCTGGCATCAAAATAGGAGGAAAAAATATACTTTTGAAGCACAAAAATAAATGCTAAAACTTGGTTACATTGTGATTCCCGCAGAAATGGGATAGTATCAAAAATATAAAAATTAAAAAAAAAAACGAAATGACTACACAAAAAAGGAATATGTAATCGATAAAAAATACACTAAGTGAACAAAATGGTGAAGCTAAGAAATAAAGAAAGTAATAAATGAGAAGAAGCAAGCCACGAAGAAATATAAACAGTGTAGAGATTAAAATAACAAAGCAGAATATATTGAAAAACATAACAGAGCAATTACAGCTAGCACTAACGGAAGCGAAAAAGCTGAGCCGGTTACAGTACGGAAAAGAATTGGAAGCAAATTACAAAATATATAAAAGAAAATTCTGGAATCTCTGCAGTTTAAATCATAGGGAACAGTATGTAATCATAGATAAAAATGACCATTTTGAAAAAGAGACTACAGATACAAAATAGATTCAAACAAGAGAAAGTAGAAAGAAATGAAGCAGGAGGAAATAGAGCAGAAGTGAAAGGGAAAGAGGAACTAGGGAATATAAGAAAGAGGCTATAAAGAATATTAAATTTGGAAAAGTAGTAGGAGAGGACCAAATAGAGCCAGCAATGATGAAATGGATGGGAGAGAAAGGAGAGGACTGCCTATTAGAGGTATGCAAAGAAGCATGGAGTACACAGAGAAAATCGCAGCAGACTAGAAGAAAAATATTTACCAATCTAAAAAAAAGGATAACATATAATGAATGTGAGAAATATAGAGCAATATGCTTGTCATTGGTCGGCATATACGAGAATTATTATAGAAGGGCGTCTAAAATCAGTAATAAAGAAAAAAATTGAAGACGCACAGGAGACAAACAGGAGATACAATGCCGTGAAAAGAATGAACTATATCTATATATTCTATATTATATAAAAATTAATTTTATTAATAATAAATAAATTTAAATTATTTATTTATTATTATTTATTTATTTATACTTGTTTTTAATTTTAATTATATATTTTATTGTTAATAATAGAATTATATATAATTAAATATTTTAATAGAGAATATAATAATTTTATCCTACTAACTTAATAAATTTAATTAATATTTTTTATGTTTTTTATGATTTTTATGATTTTTATGCTCGTTGATCTGATGGCGGTTCTGATTGGATACGATAAATTAGAGAAAAAATATGGAAAATATTGGAAAGTAATAATTGGACTACAATACACCATAGGGACTTCAGCATCATCGGAATGTTTCTTCTTAAAACAACAATGTTGATAAATTTGTCATTATCTTAGTCATTACCAGAACAATGTGCATAAAGATGTGTATAAAGAAAGATATGTTTCTAATATCTCTGATATCTCTGAAACACTCCATCGAGAAAAGTTAATATAATTTATTTGGCCCCTCCCTGGAAACAATACAAAAATTAACCTCAATCTAAAAATGTTTAACAAAAATAAACCCCGTAGCCTAATACCGAGGCAATATTTCCAAGAACTAGTCAACATAACTTTTTATGATTCTGCTTTATACAGATCCATGGAAAACCGAGTTAGGAGTCGGATGTTGTTCCATATCAGAAAGAAAATAATTTCGTAACTTCTGGAAAAATAGAAGATATCCAGTAGATAATGCTTTGAAATAAATGTATGCAAAATTGTATTTATAACAAACTAGAATATAAAATATATTAAATGTGATACACGAGTAAGCTTCAGCAAAAGATTTGGAACTGACAGGGCATATTTTGATATCGATTTGTACCAGAATATTTATTGCATTTTCTACAGTATATTGGAAACGAATGGAATAAATTCGTTATTTCGTAAGTTGACGACTACAAGGAAAAATCGTAAAACGGGTAGATTTTAAATTTGATTTTTTTACATACATCTCATACTTAGGACGTCATCCATCGGGGCATGATGACGTAATCGATTAATTTTGAATTTTTTAAATAATAATAGGGGTCGTGTACTAGCTTATTTGAAAGGTTATTCAATTCTCTATTCAGTAAAATAAACAATAACATAATTATTTATACAAGGTGTCCAAAAAAATATTCTATAAATAAATTAATTGACACCAAAACAAGAATGTTTATAAATTTAATTGAAAATACATTTAACTGCTGTCAGAAACTACAAATAGACATTGCTTTTCGTTTAAATTCAATGTTCAAGCTGCTACCCACCCGCTTCTTTTCAGTTTGAACATTGAATTTAAATCAAAAGTAATGTTCATTTCTCAAATAAACATTTTTTCTGTTTTTTTACAACAGTAAAATGTATTTTGAATTAGATAAATTGCATACATTTTTCTTTTTATGTCAATTAATTAAATTTAAAAATATTTTTTGGACAGCTTGTATAAAATATTTATGTTATTGTTTATATTACTGAATAAAGAATTGAGCTAGTACACGACCCCTCTTATTATTTAAAAAATCATCGATTACGTCATCACATCCAGATGGATCACATCACTAGTGTGATATATGTCAAAAAATCATAATTTAAATATAAAAATTGACCTGTTTCGGTACTTTTCTAGACCAGGGCCCATCTGTAAAAATATTAGTACATTTAGACGTTGAGAGGTGACTCAAATTTTTTTGCAGAAATTGCTTGAAAATAAATCAAATAATAATATTTGAGTTATCCTACCTCTCAAAAAGTCCGGAACATTGTTTAAATGATCAAAATGTTAAAAAAGTAAGGAAAAATTCGATTTTTTTCTTGGTTTTTTGATTATAACTTTAAAAGTATTCATTTTCGAGAAAAGTTGTGCTAATATAAAAGTTGCGTAATTAAATTTCCCACAATATAGAATTGGTTAAAAGTTTAAAAAACAGTCACCCTTGTTGCAAAATAGCAATAATTGTGAAAAAAAACACACAAAAACAAGTATTCGCATTTTACGTTTTTCAACCATTTATGCTAAACTTAGGACCTTCGTATTTCACCCTAAAAAACTTTATTATACAGTAAAATAATGCTGTAAATTTCATTAAGATGGGTTTAATAGATTTTGCAAAATAAATTTTGCAATCCAGCTTTCGTAAAAAAAATTCATTTTTTCAAAATGTTACAGGACTGAAAATAAAGCAGATAGCAAGTTGAAATTTTTTTTGCTTTTAGAAGTGTACTGTACCTTTCATTTGCAATTTTGCAAAAATAAAATCGATTAACACCACGGCGGCGTCAGGAATTTTTTTAAATAAACATTAATTATTGGTGCTACGCGCACGACAGCGGATAGTTTTCTCTGATTGGGCATTCCAATGACCTTTGATAATGATTGATACATTTTAATTTTTATTACATTTCGATACAAATAAATAAATTTGTTTATTGCAAAATAAAAACACATACTCTATCCTTTGAAATAACACTTTTATTAGCAAAAACTTTCTTTGTTCATATATTTTAACTTAAATAATAAAAGTTTATTATTTTTAAACATATGCAATCGTTTAAACAATATTTCACAAACAATAATAAAATTAGTTTGATTTATGTGGAATTAAAATAGTAAAACACAACAAAATATAGAGTAAGAAAATAATATATTAGATAAAGATAGGAAGAAATTTTGGTGGAAATCAACTTGTGTGAATCGAACACCGCTGTCCTGCGCGTAGCACCAAAAATTATTGTTTATTTCAACAATTTTTAGACGCCGTGGTAATTAATCGATTTTAATTTTGAAAATTGCAACTGAAAGGTACAGTACACTTCTATAAGCAAAAAAACTTCAACTTGCTATCTGCTTTATTTTCAGTCCTGTAACATTTTGAAAAAATAAATTTTTTTTGCGAAAGCTGGATTGCAAAATTTATTTTGCAAAATCTATTAAACCGATGTTAATGAAATTTACAGTATTGTTTTACTGTATCATAAGGTTTTTCTGGGTGAAGCATGAAGGTCCTAAGTGTAGCATAAATGGTTGAAGAACGTAAAACACGAATACTTGTTTTTATATGGTTTTTTCGAAATTATTGCTATTTTGCAACTAGGGTGACTATTTTTTAAATTTTTGATCATTTCTATATTGTAGGAAATTTAATTACGCAACTTTTATGTTAGTACAACTTTTCTCGGAAATAAACACTTTTAAAGTTATAATCAAAAAACCAAGAAAAAAATCGAATTTTTTCCTGCAAGCAACCAGCTTAACAATTGAGGAAGCACACGGCCCAATAACAATATCTGCCTTATACTGCCCACCTAAACATGTCGTTAAAAAAGAACATTTCCTAAAATATTTTAACACACTAGGGAACAAATTCATTGCAGGTGGAGATTATAATTCAAAACATCCGATGTGGGGTTCTAGACTAACAACACCAAGAGGCAGAGAATTAGCTAAAGCAATGGTAGAAAATAAGCTGCAACAAATTTCTACTGGCGAACCAACTTATTGGCCGTCTGATTTAAACAAAATACCTGATGTCGTTGACTTCTGCATCACAAAAGGCATCGATACCAAAAAATGTAAAGCTGAATCATGCTTTGATTTATCATCAGACCACTCACCCTTTATAATAACAATCTCCGAAAAAATCTTAAACAAAGGACATCAACCAACTTTGCATAACACCAAGACTAACTGGTCCCAATTTAGAGAAAAACTAGACAGGCTGATCTCACTAAATCTGTCCTTGAAAAATGAACTCGAACTTGAATCAGCTGTAGATAGACTAACAGAAAGCATACAAATTGCTGCATGGTACGCGACTCCCAGCTACGAACCATCTCAAAACAGAAATAATGTGTCTCCCACAATTAAACAAATAATTTTAGAAAAACGATAATTACGTAAAAATTGGCAACAGTCAAGAACGGCAGCAAATAAGAAAAAACTTAACAAAGCAACAAAGGAATTAAAGGAATTAATCCATGAAGAAGAAAACCATGGAATACAAGAATATTTAGAAAATTTAACACCAACTGAAGCTACAGATTATTCACTCTGGAAAGCCACGAAAAAGCTCAAACGGCCCCAACAGCATAACCCACCAATCAAAGATGAGGCAAACACCTGGGCTAGGAACGACAAAGAAAAAGCTGATCTTTTTGGCAAGCACCTTCAAAAAGTATTTACGCCATACCCTTCTACAGTATCTACAGAGGAAGAAACAGAACTAACCAGATTCCTAACAGCACCGTTTCAAATGGATCTGCCCCACACGAAATTTACAGTCAACCAAGTAAAACAAACAATAGTAGATGAAATCAACATCAAAAAAGCCCCTGGATTTGACCTAATCTCTGGCAAGATTCTAAAAGAAGTCTCGGATAAGTGCATAAAACTAATCACCTTTATATTTAATGCAATTCTGCGCCTAAAGTACTTCCCTAGTTCATGGAAAGTGGCACAAATCCTAATGATCCTTAAACCAGGAAAAAGACCGGAAAATGCATCTTCATACCGGCCTATAAGCCTTTTGCCTATGATTAGCAAAGTCATTGAAAAAATGTACGTAAAAAGGTTGAAAACGATAATAGACGAAAATAAAATAATTCCAGAACACCAATTCGGTTTCCGAGACAAACACGGAACCATAGAACAAGTGCATAGGCTAGTCAACCAAATAAACAAGGATTTTAACTCCAAAAGATACTGTTCTGCTGCTTTCCTTGACATATCTCAGGCTTTTGACAAGGTATGGCACATAGGGCTACAAATAAAATTAAAGAAGCTCCTACCCTATCCTCACTTCCAGCTCTTAAAATCCTACATAGAAAATAGACACTTCCTTGTGAAGCACGGTACCGAGCACACCAAGATATATCCCATTCACTCAGGCATCCCACAAGGCAGTGTTCTCGGCCCAATTCTGTATCTTTTATACACAGCGGACATTCCAACATCTAGTACAACTACAGTTGCAACGTATGCAGACGACACTGCTATCCTGGCATCCCACACAGATCCAACAACAGCATCAAGGAATCTTCAATCAAACCTAAATAGAATTCAGCAATGGATGAAAGTATGGCGCATCAAATCTAATGGAACTAAATCATTACATGTAACATTCACGCTACGCAGAGAAACATGCCCCCCTGTATATATTGATAATTGTCTAATTCCTCAATCCGAGGACGCCAAATATCTTGGCATGCACTTGGACCGCCGCCTTACTTGGAAAAAACATATTTTTACAAAACGAAAACAGCTTGGACTTAAATTGAGAAATATGTATTGGCTCATTGGACGCAATTCCAAACTATCTCTGGATAACAAAATTTTACTCTACAAGTCCATCCTCAAGCCCATATGGACTTATGGGATTCAGCTATGGGGCACTGCTAGCGTCTCCAATACAAACATCTTACAGAGATTTCAAAACAAGGTGCTGCGTTCCATAGTCAATGCGCCATACTATGTATCCAACGAGGTGATTCAACACGACATCCCCCTAGAATCCGTGAAAGAAGCCATACAACGTTTTAGTGTTAAATACTTTGAACGAGTGTTAGTGCATCCTAATGCGTTTGCCAGACAATTAAATGTGCGGGACGTCTTTGAAGTGCGTAGACTAAAACGGCAACTGCCGTCCGACTTAACCAACTGAACGTAATCAAAAGTGTATTCAGACTGATAAAATTTTAGTTTTAGAATTGTAAAGAGGTTACTCACTGGAGTAACTCTCTACATGTCTATATTTTTTACCATAACAAATGCTTAATGCCCAATGGGCAGATTGTTGTACTCAATGGAGTTAATAAAAAAAAAAAAAAAACTTTTATGTTAGTATAACTTTTCTCGGAAATGAAAACTTTTAAAGTGATAATCAAAAAACGAAGAGAAAAATCGAATTTTTCCTTCAATTTTTGGCATTTTGATTATTTAAACAATGTTCCGGACCTTTTTGAGAGGGAGGATAACTCAAATATTATTATTTGATTTATTTTCAAGCAATTTCTGCAAAAACATTTGAGTCACCTCTCAACGTCCATCTCAAAACAGATGCGCCCTGGATTATTCCTTGAAGTCGCCGGCTTACAAAATAACCAATCTATTCTATTCATTTGCACCGTATTGTATACTTTGAGACTAAGCCAGATTTTGACATCAATAATCTAACAAAGAACTAAAATTATTGTTTTAAAAACACAAAATGCAGGCAACACCATAGATCCCAACCAAACAGAGAACTTTAGTATACTGGGTGTTTCAAAAAAAGGTAATACTGTCTATAGGTATAAAACTGAAAAATAATTGGGGTTTGCTTAGTAAAATATTTTTGTAATGCCATCCGTTTTCAAGGTAAAGCGCGTTGAAAAAAAAATTATACATTTTTTACGATTTTGTCGAAACTACTGATAACATTGCAATGCAATTTTATGCCAATATGTTTTCGAAGCTGATTATTATATCCCCTGAATTTGTTTTTTACTCTGATTCTCATGTAGGGCGTTAGTAACAAGGTTCGTACCAACTATTATTCAACATAATTTTTTAGGGGTAGAATTATTTATCAAAATTCGAAGTAAACTTGATAAAACTCCAAAAAGGTACTATTGATAAAACACGATAATGTGAACTATTTTCGGAATATTTTGATTTGGAAATTTTGAAGTACCTATATACCGATGCTAGTATAAAGTAACAAATTACTTAGGGTTACTATTTATACCCTATTTCACGAACATACGACTGTTGTGGATTATCTCGACAACGAATATTTTACTGTACAAATTATGAAGAACGAAAGTAAACTGCAAAATACATTGTTGTTTATTGGAACCATTATTGGAGCCATTTACTTTCGCACTTCTTATGTTGCACACTAAAATATTCGTTGTCGCGATAATCCAAGACAGTCGTATATTCGTGGAATATATTCGTCAAATCTAGGATTATTTTAAACATCACTCTTAACTTACATAGATAATATAAACATTAATACTTTAACATATAAATTGAACTACAAAATTTAACATAACTCCTATATTTTGGTGGCTCACGCATGTAAAAAGGTATTAAGAGCGCTGATGATGAACTTTTTAGTTCGAAAACGTTGTGCGATGTAGCCTTTAAGAGATTTTATAATTTAAAAATATCTTTTGTAAAGGATTTTAACTTTTTTTTTCTTTCTGATAACTCAGAGACTATTTTCGCACACCGACTTCGTTAGTGCCATAACCCCGAAATCTCAAACTTTTCAGCAGAGCAAAAAACAAGCTTTTATGTGAACCGTTCATTTTTTTCTTCACAACTTCACTATATAAGTTAACCAAAATTTGCACTCATGTTGATTATATGTGTAGCTATCTAATGCTACACAAAATGCTATCTTCATTTTTAGTTATTGACATTGCTTTACCCCGATATTCATCCGTAAAATATGATAAAGCGCTTTTACTAAGGCGCCCATATTCAAAATTCGAGGATTAGTGCATATTAACTCGCCTTATCACAGGTTATGACACAAACACAGGTTTTATCTGAGTAATTTTTCTTAGCAAATAAGTGCATTATCACAAATGTTAGGGCAATATTCAAAAATTAACGGTACTTAAGACACATCGCACCCTCAGTGCAAGACTGCAGTAACTAAAAATTTTATGAAAATGAAGTAATCATGGAATTCGATTGTAAACATGCATATCTATCCCCTGCAAAACTTTAGTAACTCTAAAATGCTTAATGGGCTAATTATTACAACAACAACAGTTTAACTATTTTGCGTTTTTGAACATAAGTTCCGTGCAAAACTGTTGTAACTCTAATGTAACAGAGTTACGGAACATTGCACGGAACATTGCAACGGATTCGATAACAAGCAATAACAAGCAATGAAAAAAGTAAGATATTTGTTATTTTAATATCTATATCTGTGGTGTTTAACTTTAATATACAGCGCGTCTACGTAATCCATTAACGGCTGAGACAATAAACAAAGATGTTCGAGACCAATCTATTCATGTAAATTTTATGTCCTTTGTGTGATATTATATTTATTTTCCATAAGATGTGTGCGATGTCGTTTGACCATTTATTTGTTAGATTGGATTTAAACCCCATAAATTAAGACTAATTATTTACGACCAAAAAGTATTTTTTCTCATGAAAGGAAAAACAGTTGTCTTAAAACTTGTGTATTGACAATACTGAGAGGTCAAAAATATCTATTCTCAGAAAATTTGCCAAAGAACAGCCAAAAATTCAAATGGCCAAAAAGAAAGATTTGGTATACTTATGCCATTCGGGTATGACACCAGAAGCCCACCATAGTTTTTATAAAAATATTTTGGCATAAGATGATGTACGAGAAGATGACAACAACTACGGTAAAACCTGTCAGCAACGGCCACTAAAAATGAAAGAACTATTGGCCGATATAGAAATGTGGCCGATATTGCCAGTTTTTGTAGTCTAGTCTAGATATACATAATTGGTTTGGGAAATTTTTAAACTGGCCGTTAGTACAGGTGACCGATGTTGGCAGGTGGCCGGTAACACAGGTTTTACTGTAAAAGTAAATGTGTCTACACTTTTTACAATTTTATCCGTGCAAAACTGTTGTAACTTTGAAATTCTAATACTAAATTTGTAGTGATTAACAATTTTTTCCGTGCAAAAGTGTTACTTTGAAATTCCTAATTTTTTTTGCATTAATATTATTTTATTTAAATCTCTATTTTTGGTTAATGTAATATAGGCTGAAAAGCATGCAAAATCATAATCAAATGTTAATTTTTCTTAAAACTTGTGTCTTATTTCACCGATATTAGCACGAAAATAAACAAAATCGTCTTTATCTCGAAACTCACTTATTTTGACTTACTGCAGTCTTGCACTGAGGGTGCGACATGCTATCTCGAGCACAGGCGTGACGCAAACTGTCTTGTGGCAGGTTTGGTAATGCTGGGAGCGCCAAGACCGGAGAAGATAATACCGACATAGGCGTCATATCTTGATTTTAAGATAACTAAATTATATGACAAAAGAAACGTGTTAGGCGAAAAAACGATTTTACATTTTTTTAGGGTTATGGCACTAAGGAAGTTGGGGTGCGTTTTGTCTTACAAATTAATAAAGGCAGGAACTTATAAACAAACTGGATGCATTTAGTGAGTCAGAGTTCGGAGCTGTTACTAATTATCGCCGTCTACATTTACCACAATAAATGTCATAACAGAGACAATAGGGTTGCACTAATACCGATACAACATCAAAAGTACAGTTAAGTCCAGGGTTACTTACCGGTGCGTCATCATTTAAAGCATGCGAAATAAGTCGACAGAAAGTGGCTACTGCTCCGATCACGGGTTATATTATAAAATTTGACGTTATCATATAAATAGAATGTCCAATGTAAGTTTTTGCTTCAAAATTTTGGTGCAGAATTACAGCTACATTTGAGAAATTATTTTAATATCATTAGTGATTAATAAATAAATAAACAATTTATAAAAAAATTCAGTAACAAATTTTCTTTTTATCATTTTATTCACTTTGGCGGAAACTTAAACACCACCATTCCTTAACTGTGTGAATGAGGTTAGCTTTGTATGTTGTAAAAATTAATGGCAAAATAAGATGCACTTACCATAAAATTTTAAACCCCAATATAAAATTAGTTGTGAAAACAACTGTTTGTGTAATGTAAAAAACTTCATAATACAAGAATTCGACAAATAAACAACAAACAATTCAACAGTCTGACAGCCACAAAAGTAAACTAACTAGAAACGTCACAAATTGAACTTCAAATCTGAAAGCGTCATTTTTTGTACCTATCTCTTTTCAATGTGCTAGAGCGTACATAAAAATATCATGTGTTTTTACTTAATAACAGGCGGTAGCTGGTTTGTCTTTAATTTCTTGCGTGTGGAAGAAAATGATGCTAGATAAAAAGTATGTGTTTTATCTCGCCAGGTGTTGATGACGCACTGGTAAAGAATCGTGGACTCAACTGTATATGCAAATTGTCAATAATATTGAACGACTTGAAGATACATTCGAATAATTTCTAATTTGTCTCGGAAATAAGTAGGTTATTTTCGAATTGATGGCAACACAAGAAAATAGATACGTATTTTACAAGGAAAACAACAATATTGCTCTTTAGTATGCATCCTGAATTTATTTATAGCGGATCAGCCTAGAATTAGATTGAGCAGTTGGTTTAAATTGAGTAGGACGAGTATATCATCCCACGACACTTCTAGATAAAATCTAATTTAAATTTTTGCTGAGTTCGTAAAATAGATAAGAAAGAGGGTGGTATTTGGAGTGTGAAGAGTTTTTCTGAAAACTGTAACTAGAAAAAAGATATTATTATTACTGTTACTATTATTGTTGAAAATGTTGAAAAAAATTAACTCTAATTGGTAAAAATGTTGAAAAAAAATTTCTAATTCGATTGGGTTCTTTGCAGACTAATATTCAAAAATGTCCCCTTTAAACACGAACGGTACCAGGTGAAATTTTTTGGTAGAAATTGTTGAAACGATCTTTTTTAAACAAATTCAAAAAGCACCGTTTGGCCCCGGAAAATATTTTTTAGGGATTTTGTGACCTAAACAAAAAAAGTCTCTTTTGGAAGTTTTTAAGTCAATATATTCTTTTCCTCCCCGCTCCTCTCTTTTTAAATTACTTTTAATAACTGGCCCATATCTTGCCCTGAAGAATGTGTTGCAGAATGCCATATCTCTGTGAAAGTCCAGTTTACATAACATAGCCAAGATATTTTACTTTCCGCTCATTGATTGTGATAATATTTTCGCATTCATTGCCCATTTTACGTAGGGCAACAACATTAGTCACTAAATTCTTACGATACGTTTGTAACACCACATCTGAAATGCCTCGAGCATTCCTAAAGAAGCTTCAATAAGTGCGCAATTCTCTACTGCTTATAATAACGTCGACAACACATAAAACCTGCTGAGAGAGATTTAAATCCTCCTCACTCCTTGAATATTTCACTTAAGAGCATGGGCGCAAATATTTTACGGCTATCCCCACTTTTTCTGTCTTTACACGGCAAGTTACGTGTAGTAAAATTCTCATTGTATGTATATTGTAAACATTACTTGACAAATGGCATTATTAATTTTAAAGAGATGGTTTTGAATGTTCTTGGATAACTGTTACTTGTAGAATTGCATAATTAATTCAGTTAATTAATATGATGATTTTTTCATTAACTACGTATTCAGTGGTTGCAATGATTTCTATACTGTACAACAAAAACTAATACTCAATCGAGAAAAGAGGAAAAGTGATGAAGTGATTTTTTAATAATATATTGTTACTACGGAACGCTTACAAATTTGAACATCTTTAACAACAAAATACTTGGGTCACAGAATATATCCTGCTGTATTCTCTGCTCGGATCTTCCATAAATAATAAACAATAAATAACTTTTTATTAAGTTCACGTCTTAAATCAAATATTTATCAAATACACTATCAATATTATTTAATCAACAACTCAAAATATTCCCGATGCCCGATGTCAAATATTTAAGATTGTCACTGTCTTGTCACCATATTCTATTCGACCCGGTGCGTTGTATGACGAAGATAGCGAATGTTCGATTTGGAAAATATCACCACGGACATGGTCCATTTTTTTCGAATCCTGAAAAAACTAATAAATATTTTAAAAAAATTTAAACGCAGAATGAAAGACTAAATTATTATCGAGGGCCGAAGGTCCCCTAGAATAAATCAAAAGTTTCTTTTGAATTAGATATTTGAAATTAAAAATTACACTACATTTTCTCTTAGTTTTTCACCCGTGTAACTTATTAAAATAAACAGTTTTCAGGTACTTTCGGCCCTCGGTAAGAACGTAATATTTCATTGCGCGTTTAAATTTTTTTAAAATACTTATTAATTTTCTCAGGATTCGAAAAAAATTAATCCAATTTAATCAGCTTGGAGCCGAAACTACGTACCCATCCCCTTAATTTTTTTTTAAACATTTTAAGCAGAATAAAATTTGAATAAATATTGAGACCCAATTAGGCGAAGAAATGAAGAAATAAACCTACCAAATTATTGCAGTTAAATGAATCTCAATGAAAATGTTGGCATTACATTCGTAAGAGCATAAGGAAACTTTGTAAATAAAAATGATGATGACGTAATGAAAATTGCATTATTGCACAAGGAAAATCTATAATTCACAGAAAATGAGTTCAGTTTTGATACACGGGGGTTTTTGAGCTCGTTAATTACGAATATTATAACGGCTATCTCCAATGCACTTGGTGACCAGAACGGGCCTCATCTCCTGGGCTTTTGTAGAAATCGATATAAAATCAATCATGTCATCCGTGACCTCCGAGACACCTGATGAGCAGGATCAACTGACTTTTTATCGAATTTTCATAAAACTCCTATAAACGAGTCCCCTCCTGGGCACGAGGTGTCTAGGATACCATTGACGACGTAATATTCGTATTCAGCGATCCCAAAAACCTCCGAGTAACGAGGTTTGGAAAGATTTTGTACCGAATTTCTACAAAACTCCAGGAGACGAAGCCTGTCCTGGACACCAAGTGCATTAGAGGCCATGGCCATTATGATATTCGTGATCAGCGGACCCAAAAATTTCGGTTAATGACTTTGCATACTCATTTCCTTTCTAATTTTCACAAAACTCCAGAAGAACGGCAGAGCCGGATTTAACGCAGTGGGGGCCCACGGGCAGAAATGATGCGGGGCCCTACCTGCTACCATTAAAAAATTGTTGTGATAACTATGGTAGGTATATGTACACGTATACAGCCAACCACAGTGTTTTCCCGTTTAGAAATTAAAAAAAAATGTTAAACTACTTTCATAAATATATTTTTAAATAATAAAAAATACAAGATCGGTATCTTGTTACAGTACATTTTGGTAAAGTCCGGGTAGTTTCACAATGTGTTTGTAAACATCAAACAGGCATACGACTCAGTCAAAAGGAACAAACTATACTATATATTGGCTGAATTGGCAATACCACACAAGCTAATAAGACTCATTAAAGCCACAATGGATGAAACTCAGGTATGTGTACGAACACAAAACCACCGGACAGACTTTTTCAAAATTTCGCAGGGACTAAAGGAGGGAGATGGGCTGGCCCCAACATGGTTTAACCTGCCACTGGTTAGGCAAATGCAAACTGGACGAGGAAACCTACTGACCAACCGAACGGTTCAACTGGCAGCTTATGCCAATGATATTAAGATTATGAGTACAACATCAACAGGAGCACAGGAAACATACGCAGAGTTAAAAACACAAACAAAATTGCTAGGTCTTGAAATTAACAAACAAAAAACAAAAATAATGACTCAGACGAGAAGAAATATATTCCTAAAAAATATTATACATGAAGATGACATTGAACCGGTTGGGAAATGTACATACCTGGGAGTAGAAATATATGTCGACGGATCAGAAGATGGAGAAATACGGAAGAGAATAACGCAAGCAAACAGAGCGTATTTTGCCCTCTCCCATATATTTCGGTCTAAAAGGGTCTACCGAAATACAAAGATGAGAATCTATAAAACTATAATTCGACCAATAACATGCTATGGCAGTGAAGTCTGGGTCCTCAAAGACACATCCAAAAACAAACTCGACACATTCGAAAGGAAGGTACTGAGGAGAATACTAGGGCCTGTGAGGGAAAACGGAATCTTCAGAAGTCGATACAACAACGAACTTTATCAACTTTATAAAGAAGCACACCTGTCAGACTCCATTAGAATAAAAAGATTGCAATGGGCCGGACATGTGATAAGAATGGGAGAGGATAGGCCACCAAAAAGAGCACTGAATGCTAGAATGCAGGAAAAGAGACCGGATTGAAAGCCAAGAACGCACTGGGAAGACACAATAAACAGCGACGCACAAGTCTTTTTAGGAGTCCGTGTATGGAGAAGAGCAGCCACCGTCAGGCAAGGGTGGAGGCAAAAAATAAAGGAGGCCAAGGCTCAATTTGGGCTGTAGTGTCGTAGAAGAAGAAGGGGAGGCAAGTATGCTAAATTTGCAGTTAATCGAGCGTTATGGGGTCCTATTGGGTTGTGAAGATTAGGTCTTAAAACCAAAAAAGTTAAGTTTTCCATTTTAGTAACAACTTTCCATTTTTTTATTTAATTTTCCTTTTCCCACAATCGTTTTTTCAGATTAAAGCGCTATCTATCCATAATTCGAGAAAATGTCTCGAATAAAAGTTACTAATTTTTACGTAAAGAATCCAAATCTGTAATAAAAAAAGGGGACTCCTATTTAAGATTTTAAAGTAACTCTCCACCCTACCTCCGTGGGTGGTCGTGTTTGATCTCATTCGATAGATTTTTAAAAATATTGTACACGTATTTTTCAGTTTTTAAATTTGATGTCCATGTCGCGAAATATTACCGGGTTCCTATTTAAAATTTGAAAGTAACCCCCAACATATCTCCGTGGGGGTCGTGTTTGATATCATTCGATAGATTTTTGAAGAATATTGATCACGTATTTTTCAGTTTCTAGATCTGACGTTCAGTTCGTGAAATACTCGATTTTTTTGTGAAACTTTGTGACTTATCCATATATTTATGGTCCACTCAAATTGTCAGATTTTTCAAATATACGAAGGGTACAGGGAAAAAAGGAGAAATGTCACTTTTGTTGAATTTTTCAGCAGAGAATTTTCGAAGTTATAAGACTAACATTATTGATATGTTTTGATGGTATTTTGTTTTTCAAAATTATATGTTTGGAAAATTTACTCTGTGGGAACACACGAAAACAATATTTCTGTGTTATATAATATGTTATAGTTCAAGTTGATTCTCAGTTAGAGTTGACTTTTCCTAGTTCGAGTCAACTCCAACTGAAACGAGCAGTAAAAGCTGATTTGAAAAATTTAAATCAACTTTTACTAGTTGAAGTTGACTCTTCCTAACTCTTGTTAGTAAAAGTAGATTATACAATTTATACGAGTCTAATCTTACGTGCATTTTTGATGAGTGTGTACTCAGGACTACTTATTAGTCCAGGCTGTAACGTCGCCCCCGTTAAGTAAATTATTCTGATTCGATTTTTTTGCACAAATTTACTCAAACAAATACATCCTTATAACAAATACGCAGTGTCAGGAGGTACCGCGGTCGAAAAAGTGTTTAAGCAATTTTTGTTAACCAAATTCACAAAAATAATTCTTATCTACTCTACCTCATATTATGTATTGTGAAAATTGTAAATATAGTGTTATGACCAGCTTTCTCTTACTTTAATATTAATTAGTATTTATTTAATTAATTATTCAATTGTCGCAAATCATACATAAAAAAATTAAGAAAAATCTCAGGGTGCCTTTTTGTCGTAAAAAAATAACTAAATTATCTTAGGTTATACTTATCATTTCTCGTGGCTTCAGTATTTCTTAGTTGATCTTTATCGGAATAAAATAGGAAAAGGAAATAAATAGAAATACCATGAATAAGCACATAAAAATACCTTTATTATTAAAAGCAATGCTCTGAAAATTTATCAATTAAATCCTGTGGGCATAACTGTCCAAATGAAACTTTTACCATATAAATTAATCTAATTCAAACAAATATTTATCGCTTTTCTCTTGATACCATTAATAAAACAAGCTAAACAAACAGATTTAGGTATTCGCAAAACTACTTATACGAGCTTATCTCGTACTTCCTATTAAATTTTTGAAATGTTGGAATCTTAATTCATATGCTTTTACGCAAAAAAAATTAACTTCTGATTATAAAGAAAATCTATCACATAAGTTATTAACTGACCTTTTTGATTCACACACAAAAATGTCTCCTTTTGACCCAAACAGCTCTTCCTTGTTGATTATGTTAGGCTACCAATCAAAGCTCTCTCCATTCTCAGCATCAATCCAGCAGCATACCAGCAACTATTTCTCCAAAACACGAGCCAGGCCTCTTTTGACCAGTACTCGTTCAATAAACTCCAAATCTCTCTCCTCTCTTTCTCACAATAATAATCTCCTGAGCCCCAAGAGTCTTTTTACTTGGTTTCACAAATAATTTTAATAACTCTAGTTCTTGTAACTTACTCTCTTGGACTTTACAGAATCAAAGAGGTATTTCTTCTCAATTTGATTTGTCTCTCGTTCCACTTTTCAGCTACGCTTCACTATCAAACAACCACTAGTACTTGCTTCTGAACTACTCACGAAAACTTTTGACTGCTCTTCTCGGATGCCGGTCACATAATAATCTCCTTTTCCAAACTGTCTGAACATTCAAACTTCTCTCCCCATTCCAAATTTTATATTCGAAAAAACCCATGCATTCTTTCAACAAATACTTCTACTCATCATAATTACTTTTCGGGAATTCTACAAATATTCTTGGGCTTAAACAAAAGGACTTAAAATTTCAAATTTCTCTACCTTATTTTTCTAAAAACTAATAATTAAAATTACCTGTGGATTTTGCCTTTCCCGTAACAAAACAATCTTTTTAAAATTAATTATTTATATGGGAAATAAGCCACAATTAAAATGAAAAAAACAATTTTATTAACGTTTCGACGCCCAAATCGGGTGCCGTTGTCAAAATACAAAATATTACTAAAATAAACTAAAGTGTTGTTGCTAAGCAAAAAAATTCTTCTAATAATTTATTTAATCTCACTCATTTATATTGGCAATTCAGACATATATTATACATTTTAAAGTAGAAGACTTTAAAATGATATTGCCAATATTTATGAGTTGCGTTCCTGGGACGACTTACTGAAAGATAGTTCATTCGATTACATGAAATTAACCCCAACTTTTTAAAATTATAATCCGAAATAAATTGTCTTTTCACTTCACTCTATTCACAAATATCTTTAATTCTTCAGGGACAAACTCATTAAGGATAAACCCACTGCATAAAGCAAACTTCTAATAAATAGTTACAAATCAATATACAGGGTGTATCAAATTTATGTGCCCGCGTTACATAAAGAAAACTAAGGTTTTTATTCTATCTTTGATTGATAAAATGATACACAATAATAGATAGCAGTACATGAAGGGTTTAAAGTGTGGCTGAAGTAATAATGTATCTTAAATGGGATTTACTTTTTCGCACTGTTTTTGAGCACACTTTCATATAATCAAATATCCTTAAGTTTGAATTTTTAAATGTCAAAGTTCTAAAAAATTGTAAAACAGGAATGTATTCTCGTTTTTTATTTGTTTTTGGTAGATAAATATTGTATGAAACTGTGCGTGAAGTACTTTTTGCTCACTTAGGCGATGTATAGCACTCGGTCCGCTCGTGATCTAAACATCGCGTGCGTGCGCAAAAAGCATACTTCACGAACTGTTTTATAAATAACTGAGCATTTCACTCCGGACAAATTTTTTTAGATTATTTTGGTCATTCGAAGCAAAAAAGGTCTCTTGTGATTTTTCTCTAGAATTGATAGTTTTCGAGTTATATGCGATTTAAAATTTGAAAAATGCGAAATCACCATTTTTAAGGCTTAATAACTCGATTAAAAACTATTATTATGAAAGTCAGAAAGTCACCTAATCAAAGTTTCAAGCCCCCCCTACAAGATCCTGAAGAAATTTTTGTCATTATTTTATTACTAAGCTGTTATTTTTAATTATAAACAATGAGCGCTAAAAGCGTATTGAGGCGACCGTCAATGTGAGTGCGAGTAAGATCCTCCATTCCGACCGTCTAATGGTGCATCTCAGTCGCACTCACATTGACAGCCGCCTCAATACGCTCCTAGCGCTCATTTTTAATAATTAAAAATAACAGCTTAGTAATAAAATAATGACAAATATTTCTTCAGTACCTTGTAGGGGGGTAGTTAAAATTTGATTTGGTGACTTTCTGACTTTCATGATAATAATTTTTAACTGAGATATTAAGCCTTGAAAATGGTCATTTTTGCATTTTTCAAATTTTAAATCGCATATAACTCGAGTACAATAATTTTTACAGAAAAATCACGAAAGACCTCTTTTGCTCCGAATGACCCAAATTAATGATGTAAAAAAATGTCCGAAGTAAATTTTTTTTTGTGAATTTGTTTAAAAAAATTGTTTAAACAATTTTTCGATTACGGTACTACCTGACACCCTATGGATTCGTTATGAGGACCTCTTTTTGAGTAAGTTTGTGCAAAAAAATCGAACTGGAAAAATTTACCTAACAGGGGCGACGATACAGCCTGGACTAAAAATATCACGATTTGAACATAATATACAGTAACATTTAATTTCTAGAATCGGCTGTTTGTGTCAATCAACTTTTACTAAATGGCATTGGGAAGAGTATACTTTAACTAGTTTGAGTCTACTTTTACTAGTAGATGTTGAATAAAAATCTTCATTTTATATTTATAATCAACTTTTACTAATACCAGCCATTTGAGTCGACTCGAACTAGGAAAAGTCAACTCCAACTAGATAATCAACTTGAACTGTAACATATATAACAATATATCTTACTTTTTTTCTGCGTGATTCACAACTGATATTCCCCCTAATTAACCAGTAACACCGTGACATTTCCCCGTCTTCTCATGTATAGGTATTTTATTATTAGTGTTATCGCATGACTTAAAATAAAAAATGAAAATTTCTGGCATTTCCCTTTTTTCCCTGTACCCTTCATACACTGTTCTGCATGTACTTAACTTACCTTCTCTTAATCTGGCGATTTCGGGTTTTTCTATGGATAGATTTTTTTTTCTGACCCCACTAAACGGATTCCCCTGTATTAAGGGTCCATATATAATAGGGGTACATTTGCAGGGTACGAAGTTTCTCCCCAGAGTAACTGAAAAAAATCCCCGATTGGGTTCGCCTACCATAACGAACTTTCCTACGGCTCTTATCAATCGAATGCAAAGAGTTTCATTGAGATTCATCCAACTACAAAAATTTGGTAGGGTTTACCGCTTCAAATCCTCATCTATATAGCTTTATTTTATTATCTAAGTTTAATTTAAATTAGCCTTGATTTTTCTTTAGAATTTA
The DNA here is from genome assembly GCF_917563875.1 of Diabrotica virgifera virgifera. Taxonomy (NCBI): domain Eukaryota; kingdom Metazoa; phylum Arthropoda; class Insecta; order Coleoptera; family Chrysomelidae; genus Diabrotica; species Diabrotica virgifera. The sequence goes on from NC_065444.1 coordinate 40,278,436, forward strand.
TCTTATAGACCATATAATAAATAATTGTCTTAACTTTCATCGTATATCACTCATATACTACTTAATAAACTTCTCAAGTAATAAGAGCCATATATTTCCGTTCCCTTTTGTAGTTTAAAAAACGTTTTAAAACGAAGTGAAATATAGCAAAACATTATGAACTTTAAGACAGTTACCATATGCTAGACTTGGTAATTTTCTCAAGATGCATGTGGAGTGAACTTTTCACTTTGGTCTTTTAGTTTGCTCATTGCAGTATTAAAGTTAAGGCTTATAAATGGCTTGCTTTATGTACGTAGCAAAAATATCTCTAAATATTGTGGAAAAGTGTGAGTCCATAAAATTTTAAGATTATTCTCGCTTTCTTTAAAGGCATTTTCCACTGAGGAAAAAGCACTGAATAAAAAAATATGGGTTTATGGCCATGATTTTAATGCCTTAAACTAGGACAGTATACACGATTTATTTTAAGGAAGAGGAAAGATGAATCTCACATATTTTTAGAAATACTAAACCAATTACCATATCCTAATGTTTTAAATACTATTTGATGTTTCAGAAATTATTTCAAAACCAAGCAATTTCAAGTCATATAATACTTCTCTTTCATTGTAATCAATTATTCATGTTTAGTGTCGAATTTATTATTCTTCTTTTGGCATCATAACCCTGGATGGGTCTTTGCCCGTCTAGCTATGCCCTTCCTTCAGACCTCTCGTGTATCCTTCTCCTCCATTGTCTTATATTCATGGTTTTCAGGTCGTCTACCACGTTGTTCAATCATCTCATTCTGGATCTTACTTTTCTTCGTCTTGCTATCAGCTTCTATTGTAACATTTTCTTTGCTGGCTTTGCATCTTCATGTCTCTGGACATATCCCAACCATGACAATTTTTGACTTTTAACAAGCAAGCAAGCATTATGATTAAACCCGACCCGTGAGACTTGTTCACCCTTTATTAATTACGTTCGGGTGTAACAATTCATTGGAGCGAGTTGTTTTAACCCGTGTCACTGACAGGAGTCACCCCACCTCGCTCCAATGCTCCAGGCCATCCCTTTCCCCCCCATAGCACGCTGATGCGCGATGGGGGCACAACTATCAGCCAAATGCTCTTCACATTAAAATCCTGGTTAATAAGATTCTAATGTGGTGTCCTAATCGGTTTGAAAAACTAGGCCAGCGTGATGCGCTTTAAGCCTTTATCTGCTAGTGATTTGTCCGCGGTACTGTTTTTGCTTGCTTGGGTCCCAGACTTAAGGTCTGGTCCCATTATTATTATTTAATTTAAATAAATATGTCTTAATTTGTTACCTTTGATTTGTCTCTTGCGTTTTGTTGAGCTACGAACTGTCTGTTTTGTCTTTTTTATACCTTTATTCAGCTATCTGTTGTTTCGGTCTTCTGTGTTTCCATCGGTGGAAAGCGTCGTACCTTAGCATCTCTCGCAGTATTGGACTTGGATGGTTCTCTAGTTCAGGGAATATTGTCCTTGCTCTTTCTTTGATGGTGTCGATCACTCTAATTTGTTGGAGTTCTCTAAATAGGAACCTTTCTGCTACGTATCTGGGTACGTCTACTGCTTCCCTTACGCTTCTGTTGTGTGCCGCTTGGATTTTCTTTTTCGTTGTCGTGCATACTTGCCCCCATGCGAGAGATGCGTAAGTTATTATCGGTATAATTAGGCTGTTTATTAGTCGTATCTTCGTTTTTACTTTTAGTTTACTTTTTCTACCTATGAGTCCTCTTACCGATGCTCTTGCAGCGTTGACTTTGTTTATTGTTTTTTCTGCATGTTTGTTGAAGGTAAGGCCTTTGTCTAATGTGACTCCTAGGTATTTTGCCTCATCTTTCCACTCAATTGGATTGTCTAGTAGTCTTAGCTGTTCACCTGGCTGTTGTCTTCTCTTTTTAAACATTACCGCTTGTGTTTTGTCCGCATTTATGGCTATCTTCCATTTTGTACAACATTCTTCTACATCTTCTAGTGCGGATTGTAGGTTCTCTACTGTTGTATCGATGTTTCTATGTTTGGCCGCTATTGCTGTATCGTCAGCATAAAGGCCTAGCATAGTACCGTGTGACCTAGGTACGTCTGCAGTGAATATTGTATACAACAAGGGTGACAGTACTGCTCCCTGTGGTACCCCCGCTTCTGGAGTTCCGAGTTCCGACAGGTTTTGTCCTATCCGAACCCTGAATCTCCTGCCGCTCAGGTACGAAGAGATCAGCTTTGTCATTGCCTCACCGTATCCATATTCACGCATTTTGTATATTAGTCCTTTATGCCAGACTCTGTCGAATGCTTTGCTTACATCCAGGAATGCTGTCCCTATGTATTGCTTATCATTTAGTCCAGCTGCTATGTACTCTGTTACTCTGAGTACTTGTAGCTCGCTGGAGTGTTCTGCTCTGAAACCGAACTGAGCTTCAGGGATGATTTCTAGCCTGTTCGTTTCGGCTTGTAAGCGGCTTAGGATTATTCTTTCTGTTATCTTACTGATTGCTGGAAGTAAGCTTATCGGCCTGTAGTTTTGCGGAAATGTGCTGTCTTTGCCAGGTTTAGGTATCATTATGACATGGGCTTCTTTCCATTGATTCGGGAATTTTTTGAATCTTAATATGCCGTTTATTATATTTGTTAGGTATACTATAGCCCTCGCAGGTAGATATTTTAAAGCTCTGTTCGTGATGTTATCTGGGCTTGGAGCTTTTTTTGGTGAGCATTTTTTAATGTGTACATTTATCTCTGCTGGTGATGTTGGAGGGATGTCTTCTTCTGGCTCATCTGGCCTATTTCTTTGGTTTTCTACCTCTTCTATGAAGTCCACGTCCTCTTCTTGTCTGTAGTTTAGCGTACATTCTCTTTCTAGGGTGGACTTCATTACTTCTAATTTTTCGTCTATAGTATACACTATACCGTTTTGTCCGTGTAGTGGTGGGATGGGTTTTCTGTCATTTCTTAGTATTCTCTGTAGTTTCCAAATGTTTTGCATATTTGGTGCACCTTCGTCCATCTCTTGTATATAATTATTCCACGTTTCACTTCGGTGTTCGTTTAGTGCGGTTTTGACTTCTCTTATTAATCTGTTTGCTCTTTCTTTATCGGCTTGTCGTCCTGTTCTTCTGGCTCTTTGTCTGGCTCTATTCTTTTCCCGAATCATGTCTTTTATTTCTTGGGTGATATTTTTGAACCTTCCTGTCTGTATTTCGATTTCTTCTTCTGCTGTGCTGTTTCTTAGCGCCTCTTGAATTATCCTTTCCAACTCTAGGACTTTTTCGTCGATGTCTCTCGGACTATTTATTACAGGAACGGTGTTTATCCCTTGGCTAACTAGTCTTTTGAAGTTTGTCCATTTTGTCCTCTTTTTTGTTCTTTTTGTGACGGTTTCTTCTTCCCACGTTCCTATTTCTAGTAGTATCGGGTTGTGGCTTACTGTACCTTCATTTATTGTTTGTAGTTCTGTTTGCATATCGATGTTTCTTGCTACTACTATGTCTATGTGTGTAGGAAGTCCGTTAGGTGGATAATTGGTTGGTTCAATTGGTCCCATTGCCTCTATGTCGTCTCTATTTTCTGTGTATTGATTCAGAATTCTTCCGTTTCTGTTCGTAGCTCTGTCGTTCCAATTTGGGGATCTTGCGTTTAGGTCTCCTATTATTATTGCAGGTTCGTCAATGTCGAGAAACGCGTTCAGATCGTCATTTGACAGTGGGTCTAGTGGTCTAACGTATGCAGAGGTAATTCTGATTTCTCCTTGTTCCATTTGTATCCTCACTGTAGTGGCTTCCATGTTAACTAGTTGTGGTGTTGGTATCCTAGTATGTTTTATACCTCTTTTTACTAGGATAGCTGTGCCACCCGATCTGCCTGTGTTGTCGTTTCTGTAAATGTCGTAGCCTGGAAACTTCAAGTTGATGTTGTTAGTAATTTTTGTTTCTTGTAGGGCTACTACGTCCATTTCATACCTGTTGACCAGTTCGTCCAAGATGTTTTGGTTGGTCCTTATTCCTCCTGAATTCCAGGAGCCTATCCTCAAGTATCCCAAATTGGTTCTTCTTAGTTCAGTGACAGTTTTAGGTTACCTATCGCTTTAAATACTAAAGATGTGATTACATCTTCTAGCATTTCTGTTAGGTCGGTTTGTTGTAGAATTTTTTCTGTCACGCTTTCTGTTGTTTTCTTCGTTGCCTGTGCATACGATTTGCCGCTTACTCTGTCTCTCGGAGTTTGTTGTTGTCTCTGTTGTTGTGTTTGTTGTTGCTGCTGTGGTTTTCTTCCCCAGGTAGGGTATCTTGAGCATCCTCTGAAGTTTGCTGGATGACTCCCTTGGCAGTTGGCACAGGTTGCTTTTCCTTTTCTCGGTCTCTTGCAGTCTTTGCTGATGTGGTCTTCTCCGCATTTCACACATCTTGGTTCTTTATGACATGCCGATTGGGCGTGGTGGTACCCTTGACAGTTGAAACACTGTGTGGGTCCTGCTGGTTTTTTCAGTGTTTCCACTGTTACCCTCATGTAACCTATGTTATTGATTTTCAAGGCTTTTTTGGTGTCCTCTTTGTTTATCGTAGTTATAAACATAGGTAGTTCTTTTTTGTCTGGCTTTCTTGAAGTCATGTTCTTTGTGTCTTTGGCTGTTATTTCATATTCATCTTGCAGATCCTTTATGATGTCTTCGGGTTTAGTGTTTGTTGGTAGTCCTCTGATGACTATTTTTTGCTCGTTTTTGTCTTCTTCCAGGGGGAACGCGATCCATTGTATGGGTTTCGTGTGCTTGTGGTAATCTTCTATGATGTGTGTCATCTTTCTATAGTCTTCGATGTTTTTCGTCTGTATCAGCGTCTCACGGCCGCTTCTTGATAATTTGTTGCTAGTTATCACTCCTTGGTTTTGGGCTAATGTCAGTATATTTTTTGTCTCGTTGACTGACTGCAGTTTGATAACTGGTGGTTTTTTATTTTGTCTGGCGGGTACTTCTTGTTGTTGGTCGTCTATTTCCATCTCGTTTTCTGTTTGCTGATTTGTTTTGTCCTCTGTTTGAGTTTTCGCTTTTTTGGCGGGGTGTATGGGCTCCATTGTTCCCTTTGGAAGCGCGTACAAGTCATCGTTTGGTGTGTGTGGTCTCATCGCCGCTGTGGCTTTGTTTTCCCAGTCATCTTTTTCATTTTCCTTTGGTTTTTCAACCATTTTCTTCTCCTTTAGTGCTGGAAATTCTTCATTCTGCTTTTTTATTTTTGATTTTGCCCCCTTAGATGCTTCTGTAGGCGTGTTTTCTTTGGTATCTTTTGCCCCCTTAGTTGTTGCAGTAGGCGGGTCCTCTTTTCTGGTTGTAGGCGTGGCCTTCTCCGTTGGTGTATTCGCAAGTTGATTGAATCTAGAATCCATATGTTCTATCAGGGTTTTATTTGATTGAATCATAGTGATTTTTAGATCCTCTATTTGGGCATGGAGTCTCTTTATTTCTTCGTCTCTGATTTTGATATCTTCAGCTTGTTGTTGAATAATCTTCATCAGGGAGTTTATTTCCTCTGTTTTTTCGTCTTCGCTGCCATTTTGTGCTGTAGTTCTTTGCCTTTTCGTGGCTGATTTCTTCGTCGTCTCGTGGTCCATTTTTTCTTCGTTTTTTCTCTGACTCGTGTTGTTCATTTCTTCATCTGTCGTGAAGTCGTCTTTTTCGGGTCCTTTGTCTACCTTCTTCTTAATTTTCTTCTTCCTTGGCTTCTCTGGCTCTCTAAATTTGCCTCCGCCGTCGTTCAGTGTCACTAGATGTCCTGTTGTCCTTCTGATTGGTTTGCCGTCGTTGTCGGATTCTAATTCCTGAAATAGGTTCAGATTCACTTTACGTGAATCTGCATATGGGTGGAATTGAGAAGACAGTGACCTAGCACCGTCAGTCATTTTGTTGGGGCGAAAATCCTCTATTTGAAGAGCCTTTTTTGCCGCCGTCTGGCCCGTTGCCAGCACGGTTTTAGGGTAGGCTGCCCTAGACAATCCGCGGTTGTTCACGTACCCAGACAGAACTGGGTACGGGGATCCCCTTGCTGTTCTTAACCTACTCGCCAAGGGGCCGTGTCTGCAGCCGTGTAGATTCTAAAAAAGCTACACCCTGCAGTGTCTACCCTTACGGAGCACAGTAGGTATCCTGACGGGCTCTCCGAGAGCCCGTTTGCTTTTTCTGCTAACTGATTCTTATCTACAGCGTCTCAGAAAATCAATAATAATTTCCTAAGTTCACTGCATACAAAAACCAGTTTTTGCCTCTATTCTGGCCTTTAGAAGCCGAGTGCTTGATTCGCAACCGTGTCTTACATTCACGGTGGTCTGAAAAGACCAGCTAATCAAGCTCCCTCTTTTCCTTCAGGCGGTTTTTCTGTTGCACACTTTTGCTGCTCGCACGTCTTACTTCTACGGTGACCGGCACCGTACTCACTGCTGAAATTTGACTTTTAACAGAGTTTTATTCTATCTTATATATAAAAATCAATTGCTGTTCGTTAGTCTCGCTAAAACTCAGGAATGGTTGGACCGATTTGGCTAATTTTGATGTTGAATTGTTTGCGAAAGTTCAGGGAAGGTTTATACGGTTTTATTTAGTCATCTTAGTAGCCACCCAAATATTTACAGCTATATGTAAAAAAGTCTCTGGTCACAGTGTTAGTTGCCATATTCCTCCGAAACGCTTTGGCCGATTTTTATGAAATTTTACACGTGTATTCAGCAGGTCTAAGAATAGATTGTTATTTATTTTTCATACCCATATGTCATAAGGGGGGTTGCCCCCCTAATATTTTTTCTATTTCTTTGGACAAACTCTTTTTTTTTATTTTATATGATGTGGTACGTAAAGATACATACAACCCTAATTTTTTACTTTTCTATCTCTAACTGTTATTTTTTAATAGCCCTTTAAATATGTTACATCTATATAAACAAAAGAAAGTCGTGTTAGTTACCAACACTTACCACTCGAGAACGATGAATAGTTTCTTATGAAATTTTACACGTGAATTTAGCAGGCCTAAGAATAGGTTGGTATCTGTTTTCTTATCCGTAGGGGCTGCCCCCTAATATATTTTTTTATTTTTTTGAACAAAATGTTTTTTCTTAATTTTGTATGATGTGGAAGGCAAAGGTAAATACAATCCTAAATTTTCACCTTTCAATCCCCAACCGTTATTTTGTAATAGCCATCTAAATTTTTACATCTTATATATAAAAATCAATTGCTGTTCGTTACTCTCGCTAACACTCAGGAATGGCTGGACCGATTTGGCTAATTTTGATGTTGAATTGTTTCGTGAAAGTTCAGGGAAGGTTCATTCCTTTTTATTTAGTCATTTTGGTAGCCACCAAAATATTTACAGCTATATGTATAAGAGTTTGACCGATTTTTATGAAATTTTACACGTGTATTCGGCAGGTCTAAGAATAAATTGTTATCTAATTTTCATACGAGTACGTCATAAGGGGGTTGCCCATGACGCCATAACTCTCATAATAATGACTTAAAAATACTTAATTAAGTAGGTAGACTCATTGCTGAATTCCGAGCAGAACCGTATTAAAATTTTTTCTCCTGCACAATAGGTGTCCGAAATACATTATCTTAAGCCATAGAAATATTCTGAGGACAGAAGAAGAACGAGTGACAAATTTCATAGAAGAGAAGTGGAACAGTTTAACTTTGGGACTCGAATTGGGCAAAATATGAATTTTTTAATACTGTGAAATTTTCAAAAAATATCTCTAAACGGAACTTTTCTGACGAACCGTAAACAGGAGAAAAATTCTGAGCACACGAAAAGAACAAGCAGCTAATTATAAAATTTTATGTAATTTTAATTAATTTTGTTTAATTTTATTTAATTTAAGTATTTTATTTATTTTCGTTTATTTTATTTTATTTAATTTTTTAATTACATTTTTTTATTTTTATTAGATTCTATTTATTTTAATTTAATTTTTTTTAGCTTTTGTATTTAAATGAATATGATTTTATTTATTTGAATTTAATTTAATTTTGTTTTATTTAATTTCATTAATTTTATTTAATTTTATTCAGTTTTGTTTATTTTTATTTACTTTTATTCAATTTTATGAAATTTTATTTAATTCTATTTATTTTATTTCATTTTATTTTATGTTAGTTATTTTAATTTAATTATATTTTATTTAATCAACACCTATAGAGTTGGAACCACCCCGAACCCAATTATAAATACAGAGTTGTTTTGAATGTAGATAAAATAAAGCTGTTATATTCATTAAAAGATAAACAAATTTAATATTGTAACTGTTGCACTACAAACTTTATTTTGTTCTAACTAAACTTTATTACTTCAAAAATCATGTGTAGTTAATTAAAAATAATAATAAAACCTCATTGACATCCAGCATTTTTTGTTTATTAATTAGGAATTCCTTTTGTTTATTTTAAGTTTATTGTATACAAAAGTTTGCTTTTATCTATTGAGGCAGTACGAAGGCTGCCGGGTCCAGCTAGTTATCTAATATTTTTATGTAAATGTCTACGATCTACGACATTCCAGGATGGGCTGGATAGTGAATAGCTTCCTTTTTTGACAAAATGCCCCATATCATGCTCTGAGAGCGAAAGTACATAGGCAAAATTTAATAAAAATGTGCTCGATATCTGCCTTTTATTGGTAAAATTCGTATATTCGAGCATTTAACCGTATCTTATTAATATACATAAGACTAATAAAACAAAGCCTAAGACAACTCGAAAAAGAACAAGCAGCCTACAATAAAGGAAGAGCCAATACATATTTCTTTAATGGCATGGATATTAACCATTCATCCAGTCGCAATCAGATTGTAGTGGAATGTGTAGTGTCTGTGTGTGGAGTAAGTGTCTTGTTACTAAGTAAATCGACTCTTTTGTCTTTACAAAGAGACGCTTATTGTATCCGAATATCTGAGGTCCCTCAGATAATAAAATATAATTATTTTAAGAAACATAATAGAAGAGAAAATAGAGAAAGACGAGAAATTTTACAAGAACTTAGCTCTAAGTTAGTCAATAGCTAGAATTGTCATATTAGCTTCTATTCGTTGTAGGTATGTTTTGTGGTAGAGGTCATATTAGTTTTCTGTTTTATGAATATTAGTATAAAGAGAACAAATATTCTACTGTATTATGTAAAAGTTCTTAAATAAAACATTTTGTAAAAATATAAAAAGCATTTTTTATTAATAATAAAACATGGCACAATCAAACGGAAAATAAAATCACATAATATGTTGTCATTTGTAATCACATTGATAATATGTTGTTTGTTGTGTTACAAAGCTACCCTGTAAGTTGAAGTCAAGTAGTAACCTTCAAAACTTGGAAAATTACTTGATTGTTTCCGAAAAGGATACAAAGCCAGACAAAATTAAAGTTGCTATCCTTTTAAATTTAATAGGTGGCGGGGGAGTTGAGATTATAAACATTTTGGAATTCACAATTCCAAAAAAATGTAATTTTCAAAGAGAATTAAATGAAATCAAAGCATTCAGTATACCAGATATAAATGAAATATTTGAAAGGTTTATTTCTTATACGCGTAATAAGGAAGATAAGAGGGTTAATATCATTTTTATATAGATATAAAAAATTAGCCTCGTGGATTTTAGTCCTGTCGCCAGGGGGGCCTCTTTTATTCAGATGGACTTTTCTAAGTTTTTTTTATATATTTTGAGGATTTACATAACAGCGATTTCTAGCAAACAAAACATTATTTTGTACTTTTTTGGGTCATTCCAAGCAAAAAATGTTTTGACAATTTTTTCCGTAGGATGCATAGTTTTCGAGATAAACGCGGTTGAACTTTAGAAAAATCGAAAAATTGCAATTTTTGAACCCAAGTAACTTTTGATTAAAAAAGAAAATAGCAATTCTGCTTGCTGCATTTGAAAGTTGAAGTCAAATTATATCGGTTTTAATTGTTTGCATTGCTAAAAATTTATTTTTTCTACTGTTAAACGAAGCTATAATCACATAGTGTTTGAGTGATATTTTCAATGATCTCCCATATAAAATCGAACGAGTATAGGTAGAGTAGGTACAAGAGTGGTAATAGGTACAAGAGTGGTAGTGGTAGGTACAAGAAGTGCAAGAGAGGCAATTTCTACGTAGCATGCATTACATCGCATGTATCGTCCACGGGAAACACTATGTGTTTATAGCTTTGTTTAACAATAAAAAAATAAATTTTTAGCAATGCAAATTATCAAAACCGATATAATTTGACTTGAACTTTCAAATACGGTAAGCAGAATTGCTATTTTCTTTTTTAATAAAAAGTTATTCGGGTTTTAAAAATTGCAATTTTTCAATTTTTTTTTTTAAGTTCAACCGCGTTGAACTATGCGAAACTATGCATCCTACGAAAAAGCTTGTAAGAACATTTTTTGCTTAGAATAACCCAAAAAATACAAAAAAATGTTTTGTTTTGCGAGAAATCGCTGTTATGTAATTCCTCAAGCTCTTTGTTTATAACAATCTTATCGATATCCGGATCAATTGTTACCCAAAAAATTCGTGTTCTACGGATCAAAGTACATAAAAAAAACTTGGGTAAGTCCATCTGAATAAAGGAGGCCGTTGTACCCCTATGGCGACAAGACTATTTGAGTCCACAGTAGAGAAAGCTTTATTGGATTAAACAACAAAGAAATATTTATTCTGACGAAACTAACTTTAAAAAATATAGTGTGTAGAGCTAGTGAATTGTCAAAATTTAATATTATATTGGTGTGGGTAAGTTTTCTGTAGACTTTGGTTGCATATCTTGTGCCTTCTTTTGTAATTAGCACATCCAATAAAGGAAGTTAATTATTGTATTCTTGTTCCATGGTGCATTGTACCGACATGCGGTTTTCGGTATTATGTTGCTAATTTGGTCTAATTTTATAATACAGGATTAAAAATGCATACTTGCATTTAATATTTTCCAAAGATAACTAGATTTCTGAAAATAATTAAATAACGCTTCCTAGCTGGCATATTACTTATTATGCTATTTCGAAAATAAGACACTTACATTGACGAAAAAGATCTGTTAACAAGACCAAGTATGCAAAATTCGATTTAGCAGAATCGAAATTACAGCAATTTTTTCATAAGAAGGTTCTAACTCACCCCAACCTCTTATTTGCAAAGGTAGACTTAAACTTGTGAAATCAAATATGCGCAGAATTTTATGATGAATACGATGATTGGATTTCCAGTGCCCTTTCATTAGGTAAATTTTGTAAAATTTTGATTTTAAAATTTTTGATATTCAATTACGCCCTCTAGGGACGGTCCTACAATTTTATGAAAATAATTTTCAGGCTTTTTCTGACGCAACTTTTGTTCTATATATTTTTTTCTCAAAGCTGTACTATAAACGGTTCCTGAGATATGGCCGAGAGCCATTCTTATTGGGACATCCAGTATAAGGTTATTCTTTCCTACTAGAACGTGTAGGAACTAGGACTTTCCTAACCTAAATCAGCCTTAATACTTTCTGATCATCTTATCATTTCCGATCAGCATTAAAACACCCCTTACAAAAGATTATTTACTAATAAAATACACTGCCAGTAGACACAGTACACATCAAAAACAGAAATTTAATAATTTAACCATCATGTATACTTGATTGCGCGTTTTTGCTTTTTTGTATCATTTTACAAGATCTGAAATATCTGTCGCATAAAACAAATACCTCTTACACACGCAATGATACAAAAATATTTAATGTTTGTTTGTAACAAACAACAAGAAAAGTATTTTTATTTTTAACATTTTGTGGTGTGGATATACCTAGTTTCTATTTAGAGGGAAATGTTAGCGAACAATTGTTGTTTTTCTTGTTTTTCAATTCAAAGTTTTATAACTTTGATATCATTCTTTCTTCGTTCGTTCATTGTAGGTTTACCCCAGAAACAAAACATTTAAAAATCGAAAAACTCGAGCTATTTCTTAACTGGAATCTGGAATATCTAGGGAAAGTCAATAGAAAAGACCTGTAATCTCAAGGGTGTCGAAATTTTTCCTACGTCATGGTTTTTTAACATTTAAGCAAAAAATGCAATATATGCATTGCAGATGAAAAGGTTCAATAGACCACTTTCTTTAACCTTCCGATGACCAACCTTTTTTTGTTACACGGATGACCAACGGGGGTAAAAAATGACCCCAAGTCAAAAATAACAATTGACAAAAAGATTAAGTTGTTTTAAGGAATGTAATAATGTATTCGTAATTTTAATGTTACTATTGTATCAATAAATTATAAATAAACATTTGTAGATAATAGTTATTTATGAAACAGTTCGTGAAGTATGCTTTTTGCGATCGCACACGATTTTTAGAGCACGAGCGACAACGGAGCGAATACTTCGCATAATGTTTTCTAAATATTTTAACTTTTAACATTTGATGGTGGTCAGTACCTCACGGTTGTTATTCATTCTTCTGAGATTATTTTCTATACACATGTATTTCGTTTTTGTTGAAATCACGTTTAGAGCCCACCGCTCGTATTCTTTTATTATAATGTTTTAAATAATTTAATCGTTTCTTTAAATAATTACAAACAATTAAAAATATGCTTACTTTAAGATTTCATTTTCCATAACTTTTCGTTTATAAACATTTTTAAATTAAAAAAAAAATTCCATTTTAAAGAACAAGCATTTTCAGGAAAATTCTCTTTTGAATGGAAATCCTCATTTTCAGGAAAGTTTTCATGTACAATGCATAATTTTTCACAATATCGAAATGAATGAAAAATGTCACTTTCTTGTTTATAGTCCAAGTAATGAAGCTTAAAATAGGACAAAACCTCGCAATTCTTACAGAATGGATCAATTTTCTTGAAAATTTGAGAAAAAGTAGCGCGAAAGGCGCTTTTACCATGGGGGTTGTTCCCAACCCATCTCGTGGGTGGACATTTTTTATTATATTTTAATCACACAAGCTGGTAAACACGTTCATGCGAAGCACAAAACGTTCTATATATTTTTTTGATAAAATTGATAGTTTTTGATTTATTTGCTATCGAAAGTGTTAGTTTTATATCGAAAAAATCAATGTTTTTAATAAGCTTTCTGCTAATAACTCCAAAAGTTTTCGTTTTATCAAAACAACTTTACTTAACATAAATGTACCTTTTGAAAAAATAAATAAAACCGTTTTTTTTTTAATTTTCTTTAAGACCAATGGTAATCGAGCTATACTTTATTATATGTTGGCTCTTTTTCGTCAAATGCTAAATATTGTACTTTCAAAGTCAAAAGACGGAAAAAACTATGGATTTTTCGAGCACAACTTGTTCAAACTAATTTAAAGCACGTACTTAAAAATATCTATCTTCAGAAATAAATAAGAAGTCTCTAGCTCAAAAAGTTACTTATAATAAAAAGAATGTCAGTCCCTATTTTTTTCAGCGAAAAAGTGATCGCAAACAACCCCCTAATCACCACCCTAATTAAAATTCGTCATTTACCTTATTGGTCTTTTTTATTTATGTATTATTAATATATTCCAGTAGTTTGACCGGCTTAGAATGATTAGTTTAAAAAAAGGAGTTAAAAGCGAATAACGAATTTTTGTAGTTTGGAAAAATAGTTTTGTAGTTTTGTAGTTTGCTTTTTCTCCAGAATAGCAAGATTAGCATCAGAGATACGAAAAAATGTTTTAACATAAAATTGTAGCCTATTTGATTCCCAAGAATCCAGTGTGCAAAAAATTTTTCTACGGCAAAAATTGAGTGAGCTATTGACAAATAAAACTTGTATTAACATGCAAAAACCACCTTTACCAACCCTTTCAAAGTCACCTCTTTTTGCGAATGATGATTTTAAAAAGATTTAATATTAATAGCCTTATAGACCTTGTAAAAACCTACAAAATTGTTTTTTACTAAACTTTCTTAGATAAAAAATAAAAAAGTTACGGTTAAAAATCCATATTTTTTTTGAAAAAAAAAAGGAGAAATCCAATTGGAAGCATAATAATGTAAGTTAGCTGTGCTTGTATTCGCCTTATTTATTTATGTATTATTAATAGATTCTAGCATAACTGGCTTAGAATGATCAGTTTTTAAAAAACTTGAGTTAAAGGCGAATAACGAATTTTTGTAGTTTGGTAAAAAATTCAATTTTCTTCAGAATAGAAAGATTAGCATCAACGAAACGTAAAAATGTTTCAATATAAAATTGTAGGTTATTTAATTCCCAATAACTTGTTTTGAAAAAATTTTTTCTACGGCAAAAATTGAGTGAATCGTAAATGAGTATCTCGAAAAACATTTATCTTTTCTGTGCAAAACTAACACTTTCGATAGCGAATAAATCGCAAACTATTAATTTTATCAAAAAAATGTATAAAAATTTTTTTACTTAGAATGAATCTTTTTACCAACTTTTGCGGTCAAAATATAATAAAAAATTTCCACCCACGAGATGGAGTGGTAACCACCCCCATTGTAAAAGCGCCTTTCGGAATCATATAGATTTTGATCCTTGGACTATTCACTATTTATTCTCAAATTTTCAAGCAAATCGATCCATTCTGTAAAATTTGCGAGGTGAAAAGCTTCGGTTCCTGGCCTATTAAACACTCATAAAAATCTATGATGCAGTAAAAATTTTAAAACCCCCGAGATTTAGATAATATTTTCCTTTGACTTCCCCCATATATTATAGGGTAAAAATTAGGGGCCCGTGATTTTTCGAATTTTCGGTGCTTTTTCGGCTTCGTTTCCTGGGGTAAAGTCATATTCAGATTTATTTCTGATATAGAGCGTTCCCAAAAATAGTACCTTCATTACCGTGACGGCCTATTAAAAATTATGGTAAAGTAAGGCTTTACATTCTACGTAAATTATTTTCTTAAACCCTATTATTTATTGATCTTTTTATTGATTTATTTATTTATTTATTTATTTATTTATTTATTCATTCATTGATTTATTTATTTATTTATTTATTTATTTATTTATTTATTTATTTATTTATTTATTTATTTGTTTGTTTATTAATTAATTTATTTATTTATTTATTTATTTATTTATTTACTTATTAATTTATTTATTTATTGCTTGGTTCCCCAATTACCAAAATTATGAAGTATGCAATAAAGACAAGGCATTAGATTTTTGTGGATGTACCTTAAGAGTTAGTACTTTTACCAGTCAATGAGAGTATTGTTGTTATAGTATAAACTGTGTAGAAAACACTCATCACAATTTATTAAACACTTTATGGGCTAAAGTATGGTTTTAAAGAAAGGACAAACTACCTATCGTAACTGTAAATTTTGCTTATTTGAATATTTATTTAAGATAAATTACTTACCTACAGGTATTAAAAACTTCAACAAAACAGGTTTAATGCAGTTTATACAACAATTACCACCTACAAAATTAGTTTTTACCACTTAAAATCTTTTTGAGATTACCGTTTATAACACCCAAAACTTTTTAACGAAGTTTCGAACTCGCAAAAACGTTCTTCAGCGCTGCGATAGCCGGCAGAAGCGTCGGTTCCGATGGCAAGGCTGGCGCGTTGAAAACTGAAAACTTTACCACGCACTTGGACGTCAAACGGCGCGTCATGTAGCGCCGCTGACTTGAATGAGTTGCATCCCGACGACAAGCATGCGGTATAATTTCAAAGGGCCGGTTGAATAACTAACCCTATCGGTCCCAGCACGCCCTAGAAAATGATCTGACTACTTTGTAAGTTGGAACGAATTTCGGGATTCGGGTTCGGGTTGATTGTATTAAGCCGATAGTTAGTTGGATGTTCTTTTATTCGATTTAAAGCCGCAAATGTTTTGGTCAAAGTTTTGTTTCTAGCTCTAGGCGAAACATAGTAATAGACGCTTCTCCATTTCGTTGACGGTGACGATTTAGACCAGAACTCATCTGTAAAAATATTAGTACATTTGGATGTTAAGAGGTGGCTCATATTTTTTTGCAGAAATTGCTTGAAAATAACTCATAATAATAATTGAGTTATCCTCCCACTCAAAAAGGTCCGGAACATTGTTTAAATAATCAAAATGTCAAAAAATAAAGGAAAATTCGTATTCTTTCTTGGGTTTTTGATTAAAACTTTAAAAGTATTCATTTTCGAGAAAAGTTGCGCCGACATAAAAGTTGTGTAATTAAATTTCCTACAATATAGGATTAACTGAAAATTTTAAAAATTGTCAGCCTTGTTGCAAAATAGCAATAATTTCGAAAAAACTATAAAAAATAAGTATGCGCATTTTACGTTTTTAACCATTTATGCTACATTTAGGACCTTCATATTTTACCCAGAAAAGCTTTATGATATAATAAAACAATGCTATACATTTCTTTGAGATTGTTTGAATAGATTTTGCAAAATAAATTTTGAATTCCAGCTTTCGCAAAAAAAATTCATTTTTTCAAAATGTTGCAGCACTGAAAATAAAGCAGACAGCAAGTTGAATTTTTTTTACGTATAAAAGAATACTGTACCTTTCCTTTGCAATTTGCAAAATTAAAATCGGTTATCTACCACGGCGTCAGGATTTTTTTAAATAAACATTAATTTTTGGTGCTTCGCGCAGGACAACGGTTACGGATACGTTCGCTCTGATTGGACATTCCAATGACCTTAGATAATGATTGATAAATTTTAGTATTTTTAGTACATTTCGTAATAAATAAATAAATTTGTTTATTGCAAAATAAAAACACATACTCTGTCCTTTGAAATAACACTTTTTTTGCAAAAACTTTCTTTGTTCATACAGTGCATCCATAAAGTAACGCATAAATTCATTATTTCGTAAACCGGCCACTTTAAAGAAAAATCCTGAAACAGGTCGATTTTTATTTTTAATTTCCGATTTTTTGGCATATATATAATACTAGTAACGTCATCCATCTTGGCGTGATAACGTAATCGATGATTTTTTTAAATGAGAATAGGGGTCATGTGATAGCTCATTTGAAAGGGTATTCAATTCTCTATACACTAATGTAAACATTAACATAATTATTTATACAGGGTGTTCAAAAAAATATTTTTTTAATTAAAATAATTGAGACAAAAAGAAGAATGTATGTAATTTATCTAATTCAAAATACGTTTTATTGTTGTCAGCAAACAGGAAAAAAATATTTATTGGACAAATAAATATTGTTTTTCGCTTAAATTCAATGTTAAAGGTGCCACCCACCTGCCTTTTGATAGGTAGTTTGAACATTTTGTTTAAGCCAAAATCAATGTTTATTTGTCAAATAAATTTTTTCTGTTTTCTGACAGTAGTAAAACTCATTTTGAATTAAATAAATTATATACATTCTTCTTTTAGTCTCTTCTTCTTCTTCTTCCTTCTTGTATGTAGGCTTTAAAGCCTGTTTCTTCTTCAATATTATCCTCCTAAATTGTTTAGGTTATCGCACCACCTTTTTCTTGGTCTGCCAATACTTCTTCGTCCATTTGGTGACTTATCTCGTGCTATTCGTACTATCCTATCCTCTGCCATTCTACTAATGTGTTCGTTCCACTCCTGTTTCCGTTTTGTCACCCATCCATTTATGTCTTCTATATTGCATGATCTTCTTATGTTTTCGCTCTTCTCCCTATCCAACAGACTTTTCCCTGATATTCGTCGGAGTATTTTCATCTCTGTTGTTTCTAGTAGTCGTCCCGTTTTAGATGTGTCAGGCCTTGTCTCCGCCGTGTATGTTAATATAGGTCTAATTGCTGCTTTATAGATTCTTGCTTTTGTGTCTTGTCTTAAGTGTTTGTTCTTCCAGATTGTGTCATTAAAAGATCCCGCCGCTTTACTTGCTTTTAAGCTTTGTTGTCGTACTTCCTCTTCAACATCTCCGTAACTGGTTATATCAATTCCCAGATATCTAAACCTTGCTTCCTGCTTTATTATTTTCCCATCAATTTCGATTTTACATCGTAGTGGGTATTTAGATGTTGTCATACATTTGGTTTTTTCTGCTGATATTATCATATTGTATTTCTTGGCTGTTGTATTAAAGATGTGTGTTAATCTTTGGAGATCGTCTTCTGTCTCGGCAATTAATGCGGCGTCGTCTGCATAACACAATACTTTGATTTCTTTATTCCCCATTCTGTAACCACGACATTTACGTACTGCGTCTATTATTTCGTCCATTATTATATTAAAGAGCAGTGGGCTTAATGAGTCACCTTGTCTGACTCCACTTTGTACTGGTATAAACTGCGTTAGTTTTCCATTTATCTTTGCCTGTATTCGATTATGAAAGTAGATGTTTTCGATGGTTTGTATAATATTGATTGGTATGTTTCTTCCATACAGTAAATGTAAGACGTCTTCGACTTGGATGCGATCGAAAGCCTTTGTCAGGTCTATAAAACATAGATATGCTGGTTTATTGTACTCAATGGCCTTTTCTGTGATTTGTCTCAGTACAAATACGGCGTCTACGCAGGATCTTCCGGATCTGAATCGTTGTTGTTCATCTGATAAAGTTGTTAGTTTATTGATTTTGTTGGTTAGGACTTTTGTGGTTAGCTTAAGTGCGGTGTTTAGTAGATTTATACCTCCATAATTGTTGGGGTCTTCTTTGTCTCCTTTTTTGAACATTGGTATCATTATGCTGTTTCTCCATGCGTCTGGTATCTTGCAGTGCAATATTAGTTTTTGTATAAGTTTTGTCATCTCTAGGGTTATACTTTCTCCTCCGTATTTTAGAAGCTCGTTGGTTATTCCGTCTGGTCCTGGTGACTTCCTATTTTTGAGTGAATTTATGGCTACCCCTACTTCCTGAAAACTGATTTCAATTTCGTGTCTTAATTCAGGTAGGTTATTATTTTGATTATGATTTTCCTTTCCTTTAAACAGTTCCGTCAAGTATCTTTCCCATTCGTTTGCTGGTATGTTATTGTATTCCTTCAATTCTGCCATTTCTTTCCGTTGGTTTCTTATGAATCTCCATATTTGTTTTTGTGTTCCGTGGAAGTCGCTTTCCATCCTTTTTGTAAACTGTTCCCAGTGTTCATTTTTTGTTCTTCGTACCAATTGCTTTGTTTCATTTCGTATTCTTCTATAGGTGTCTCTGGATTCTGGAGTGTTTGATGTTTTATACTTCATGTAGGCGTCTCTCTTCTCTTTACATTTGTCTTTTATTTCTTTTCTGAACCATGGTGTATTGTTGTTGTTTCTTTTGTTCAGTATGACTTTCCGTTTTCCTAGAGCTTCTGTTGCTGCCTCTTCAATATTGTTTTTAATTTTCTCCCAGCTCGCGTTTATATCTTCGATGTCGTCTATCTGCTTCAGCTGTATCTTCTGTGCTAGCCTCCTTTGGTACATTTCTTTGGTAGAATCGTTCCACAGTGATTCTACATTGAATTTTTCCTCGGTGATTTCCTGTGGAAAATGTTTTGGTGTTAGTTTCATTCTTATTTTTGCTAGGACTAATTTGTGTTCACTCCCTGCGTCTGCCGAGTTTAAAGTTCGAATATCTAGAATCTGCTCTGGGTGGATTTTTCTATTAGTGACTATAAAGTCAATCATAGATTTGTGCCCCCTGGAGTTTTCAAACGTATATTTATACTGAAGCTTATGGTCGAAAAATGTATTATTGATTCGCAGTTCGTTAAAAGCACAGAGATTAGCCATGAGTTCTCCATTTGAGTTGACATGGTTTTCATTGAATCTTTGTTTTACTCCTGGAACTATTTCATTTCCGATTCGTGCATTAAAATCCCCCATAAGAATTAAGTGTTCTTCATGAGGTATATCGTCCAGGATGGTTTGCAACTGTTCGTAGAATGCCTCTCGTTCCTTCTTAGGTTTGCAGTCCTCGGGGCTATAGATAGATATAACATTTAATTTTTGGTAGTCCATTGTGATGTTCATATGTATTATTCTTTCGGAGACGTAACGGCAGTTACTTATGTTGTCTTTAAATTTTTTATGGACAAGTATACCTACGCCTGCTCGTGCTCGTTCTTCTTTCTTCACTCCACTATATGCTAAAATATATTGGTTATAGTCTCTTTGACCTTTACCTTTCTTCTTGGTTTCTTGGATTGCACAAATGTCTATGTTTTTGTTTATCAATTCTTCGATTATCTCTTGGTCTTTGTTGTTGAACGAAGTTATGTTCCATGTTGCTAATCTGATTGTTGGCTTCTTTTTCCTTCTCGTTTTCCATTTCTTTGCGTGGTTCGTCATCTTAGGTTCCGTCGAGTTCCGAGGCTTTATATCGGTTCTTTGAGCCTTGTTTTCTTTTATAATGGGTAGGATGCTAACCTGGCCCATCAACCCTCCTCTTTTTTCCGGGCTTGGGACCGGCTGTGAGTGTGAACGTGACTTCTGAGCTACTCAATCCACTCAGTCTTCGCGCTCACAACCCCCAGGCAGAGTTAGTTAGCTTTTAGTCTCAATTATTTTAATTAAAAAAATGTTTTTTTGAACACCCTGTATAAATAATTATGTTAATGTTTACATTAATGTAGAGAGAATTGAGCCCTTTCAAATGAGCTATCACATGACCCCTATTCTCATTTAAAAAAATCATCGATTACGTCATCACATCCAGATGGATGACGTCACGAGTATGATAAACATGAAAAAAATCGGAAATTAAAAATAAAAATCGACCTGTTTCGGGATTTTTCCTTAAATTCGCCGGTTTACGAAATAATGAATTTATGCCTTACTTTATGGACGCACTGTATATTTTATCTTAGATAATAAAAGTGTATTATTTTTAAATATATTAATTGTTTAAACAATTTTTCATAAACAATAATCAAATTAGTTTGATTTTTGTGGAATTAAAATATGAATATACAACAAAATATAGAGTAAGAAAATAATATATTAAAAAAAGATTGGAAGAAATTTTGGTGAAAATCAACTTGTGTGAATAGAACACCGCTGTCCTGCGCATAGCACCAAAAATTAACGTATATTTAAAAAAATTCCTGACGCCGCTGTAGTTAATCGATTTTAATTATCAAATTGCAAATGAAAGGTACAGTATTCTTCTATTTGTAAAAACTTTTAACTTGCCATCTGCTTTATTTTCAGTCCTGCAACATTTTAAAAAATAAATTTTTTTTTTCGAAAGCTGGATTGCAAAATTTATTTTGCAAAATCTGTTCATCCGATCTTAACTAAATTTACAGTGTTGTTTTACTATATTATAGAGTTATTCTTGGTGAAATATGAAGATTCTAAGTGTAGCAAAAATGGTTGAAAGATGTAAAATGCGAATACTTGTTTTTTATGTTTTTTTCCGCAATTATTGCTATTTTGCAACAAGGGTAACAATTTTAAAAAAATTTATCCAATCTTATATTATAGGAGATTTAATTACCCAACCTTTATTTTAGTGCAGCTTTTCTCTGAAGTGAATACTTTTAAAGTTATAATCAAAAAATTAAGAAAAAATCGAATTTTTAATTCATTTTTTGACATTTTGATTATTTTTAATGTTCCAGACCATTTTGAGTGGGAGGATAACTCAATTATTATTATATGGGTTAAATCCAAGCAATTTATGCAAAAAAATTAGAGTCACATCTGAACGTCCATCTCAAAACAGATCCGCCCTCGACTAATTACTCTAGAAAAGACTCGACAGTTTTGTGCCGAATGACAATGTTAAAGTTTTCAAAAAGCTTATTTTATGCGTATCGCTTTTGCATCTTTGATTGTTCCTTGTGAGGCAACTGCAGTCTTTCTTTGTCACAAAATACTGCAGTGTTACCTAATGAAATACGTGTCACAGAATGGCAGGTAGACGAGGTGTGAATTTTTCTGTTCGTGTAATATTTACACATTATTTTTATTTTGCTTAAAGTAGAAATTCGCAACTATTTCTACTCTACTAGACTGGCGTTCTTACATTCCAACGGAGCGTGTTGAAGCCCGCTTTTGGAAATAGAAAAATGTAATTAGTCCAGATGGTGAGACCGCTCCCGCCTGAAAAAATTTCTGATTCGGTTTCTTTGTAGATTCCTATTCAAAAATGTTCCCTTTAAACAAATCTGAAGGGTGCCGGGCGCAATTTTCGGGCAGAAATTGTTTAAACAATTTTTTTAAACAAATACAAAAGACTACGTTTTTTTGCTCTGGAACATATATTTTTAGGTTTTTTTGGGTCATTCTAAACAAGAAAGGTATCTTGTAAGTTTTCTTAAAAATTGATAGTTTTCGAGTTATAGGCGATTTAGAATATGAAAAATGCAAAAATACGCAGGCTTAAAAACTCATATCGCACTAATAATACAATAGCGTCGTAACTCAAAATGTTTCGAATTTGACATAACGCTATATCCATACGTAAAATTAAATTCCTTACAAGTCTATAAAACCGTCGTTTTAATAGTGCAAAAAATGAATAAGAGATGGCGCCATAAGACGTTATTCATGACTGACCAACTGTTATGGCTCTCAAAATATTGCGCCATTTTTAGTTGCGGCCAACAGTGATCGGGAACGTACGTGTTGCTTTGCTCATCATTTCGAGTTTCCACGTTATTGCTGAATCAGGTATGTAATTTGAGTTTTATTTTGAGAGTATTTTGAGTTATTGCATTCTTGTTGATCTGAACCTAACCATAACATTGTTGTTTTTCTACCTATTACACTATTACTGATTTACACAAGCATGTTTTAAAATAATATTTTTACTAACGACACTATTATTTGTTCAGTTCATTATTTTTGACATGTTACATTATTGTTGAATCATAACTTTAAACTATTTTTTTGTTGTTGTTTGTAAAACATTTATTAATCAATATATCTATTTTGTCAATCACCGTATAGGAATAACTCATTTAAAATGTGCAGCAGTGTTATTAAAATAGCTTACTAAATACTAACTATTTTATAAATTTAGAGTTACCCCACTCTTCGTGACATTCTTGTTCATTTCGTCAATTACCTATGATAATATTTACTTAATTAATTTTTAAGGGGCCGTTTTATAGCAACAAGTGATCGTGGGCGATTACTTGTTGCTATGGCAACAAATGTTGAGGATGGCGAGCAGGAAAACTCTTTACCGTCGATATTCACACTGGTGAGTACAAATAATGAACCTGGTGCCCAGATAGAGAACAGTGACGTTACCAAAGTACAACCGGCACCTATACCTTCACCATTTACGAGTAATCAAAGTACTTCAAGAAATTGACGTAAACAGTGACCTTTAGTAAGGTCAGTAATGTTAAACCTATTACAGAATCCAACCAAAGGCAATATCACACTTGACCGGTGCACTCAGACCATAGTGACTTTGATTCCGATCATTCCGACCGGGATCCGAATTTCGTTTCTGTTGTGCAAAGGAAAACCTATAGTTTGTTTCGAAGTCGACCAGTAAAACCATCAAGTAGTTCTTCCTCAAGAAGCTCTTCTTCAAGAAGCCCTTCATCGAGTAGCTCGTCTACTAGTAGATCTTAAGAAACGCAGAAAACATGGAAAATTACGCGGGAAACATGGAAAACAACTTACTGTGGAACCGGAGATCTATGAAGGTGTCAAACATTTTATAAACGCTATACCACATGTCGAATCACATTACTTTAGAGTTCAGACGTCAGGGGAATATATCCAGTGTGACAATTCTTTAGCTGATTTATATCGAGAATACAAAGACAAATGTACAGAAAAAAACTTCAAATCATTTGCGTCTGCAACTACTTTTAACCGAATTTTTACTAAAGGTTTTAATATCTCCTTCCATATACCAAAAAAGATCAATGTGATCTTTGTGAAAATTTCAAAAATGCTGATGAGGATGGAAAAAACAGTATTGTTGTGACGTACGAAAACCACTTGAAAGAAAAAGAACTGTCCAGAAAGGAGAAAGAAGACAAAAATGCTAACATAGATTCAACAATAGTGGCTGTATGTGACTTGCAAGCTGTGCTGCCAGTACCAAGAGGGCAAGTTTCATTATTTTTTTTATAAAAGTAAAATTAACTGTTTCAATTTTACAATGAGCGACAAAGGGTCCGCAAAATTTCCCAAAAACTGACGTAAAACGCAGAAAAAAAAATAGTAAATCAAATTGTAGTAACACAAAATATTTCATAAATAAAGTCATAACTAAAAATAATATTTCATTTCCAACATTTTGCTTAGAACAATACCGTTTTAACTCAAAATTGTTAAATAACTTCACTGACAGTATTTTTATTTAACTAAGTACAAAGAAACTACTTTAATATTAATTAGAAACACATGCAATAATTTTTTGTTTACCTGCAATAGGAAATGAGCAATGAGTTTTAAGTTGATTCTGAAAAATCATATTTTTTGAGTTACGACACTATTGTATTATTAGTGCGATATATAGGGTGAGGCAGATAACTGGCCTATTAGAAATATCTCGAGAACTAAAGGCAACAGAATCATGAAAATTAGACTATAGGGGTTTTGAAGGATGATCTATTAAATGAAAATATTTTCATCTCTTTGCAACTTCCGGTTATACCGGAAGTTGCTTATAACTTCGCTTTTTTAAATGGGACACCCTGTATATTTTTACACTTTTGGATTCTCCTCAATACCTTCTTTCTTAAAATATGAGGTTTTGTAATATTATATAGGGTATTTTAAAAGATGTTGTTCTGAAGCTATTTTCTTGCGGCATTTTTACAATTTTAACTATTTATAATGGGAAATAAGGCACAATATTATTAACAAATTATTTTTATTAACGTTTCGACGCATAAATCGGGTGCCGTTGTCAAAATACAAAATACTACTAACAGAAACAAAAATGTTGTTGCTCAGTAAAAAAAATTCTTCTAATAATTTATTTAATTTGACTCACTTATATCGGCAATTCAGATACTATTGATACATTTTAAAGTAGAAGCCAATATTTATGAGTTGCGTTCCTGGGACGACTTTACTGAAAGATAGTTCATTCGATTACATGAAAACAACCCCAACTCAAGAATATCCGTCACAAAAAAATCATAGCATGTGATCTGTCTTTAAAAAGACAACCACATGCAACGGTGACATTAAAATTCTCGCGTTAGAGATCTCATAGTAAATCACGAGGGAAAACCAGGAAAAACCTCGTGATACTATCCCGACATCGTAAGTATTTGGTCTTATATTTAATTTACTCTCAAAAATTAATACCAAATTCTGACTTTACTATAATTTTGTTTAAATTATAAATAATGTCAATAATACATGGATATACAGCGTGTCTACTTAAGTTGGAAACATATGGGAAACTTTTTTGTTATGCATTTTACGAAAAAAAGTTATTCTTTATAAAAAGTTCTGCATGCTCTAAAACCTAAGATTCAATGAGCAGATATCAAATTTTCTCAATATCATACGAGGTATGTCAAAAAATATGAACTTCGTTCAAGAGTAAAGTACCTTTATTTCTCTCAATATCGAAAATTCTTATTATGAAAAGTTGTTTGGAAATGTACACTAAGATCAAATATGCAATTACATGGTTCTAATTGGAAAAAAATATTTTCCAAATTTTTCTCAAATTTATTGATACTAACTTCGTTTTAATTTATTACACATACGATAACTCTTTTATTATTACTTTTACGAAAAAAAGGTATTCTTTATAAAAAGCTCTGTATGTCCTAAGGCCGAAGACGCAACCATCAGCTATCACATTTTATTAATTTTATACGAGGTATTTCAAAAAATATGAATTTCATTCAAGAGTAAAGTACCTTTATTTTTCACAATATTGAAAACGGCTATTAAAAAAGTTGTTTAGAATTAAAAACTATATTTCGATATGCAATAACATCCTTCTAATTAAAATATTGTGAAATATAAAGGTACTATAATCTTGAGCGAATTTCATAGTTTTTGACACACCTCGTATAAAATTAATAAAAGTTGATATATCACGGTTGTGTCTTAGATTTTGGACCATGCAAAGCTTTTTATGAAGAATAACTTTTTGTCATAAAATAAATAATAAACGAGTTATCATATTTGTAATAATTAAAAACGATGTAGGGTATCCATAATTTTGAGAAATTTTTTTTTCCAATTAGAAGCATGTAATTGCATATTTGATCTTAGTTTTTAATTCCAAACAACTTTTTATCATAAGAATTTTCGATATTGAGAGAAATAAAGGTACTTTATCCTCGACCGAAATTCATATTTTTTGACATACCTCGTATAATATTGAGAAAATTTGATATCTGATGATTGAATATTAGGTTTTGGGGCATGCAGAACTTTTTATAAAGAATACCTTTTTTTCGTAAAATTAATAATAAAAAAGTTTCCCATATGTTTCCAACTTAAGTAGACACGCTGTATAAGTAATACTAAAATATAAAATATGTACTAACTCGACTATTGACTTACTAATTGTGGTATTTTCTTTCTATTGACTTCCTCTTTCAGTATGGGTATCCACATCCTACTGCATTCCACCGAGGAATTTGCGACACAATTGGTTTCGTTTAGCATAATTAGAGCCGCTTCTTTGATTTTTCTCTTTTTACTATCTGTTTCTTTCAGGACTATACTTGAATCTCTCCACTGAACTCTATGTTCATTATCCCATGCGTGTTGACATATTTGAGATCTATCAAATTCTCTATTTTTAATATAAGATTGATGTTCACTTATTCTAACGTTTAATGGTCTTGATGTTTCACCTATATAAAACTGTTCGCATTCACAAGGTATTTTATAAACACAATTCTTTGTCTTTTCTTGTTCATTGTTAGGTTTAGTTTTAGATAGAATAGATCTCAATGTGTTGGTTGTTTTGAATGTTGTTGAAATGTTGAATTTATTTCCTATTGTTTTAAGTTTCTCGGATAGTCCTTTTATGTATGGTATTGATATTTTCCTCGTATTATTTCTTGTGAATGTTGTAGGATCCCGTTCTATGTTGTTCTGTTCCATTCGATCCAATCTTGACAATTCCTTATTTATAAACGATAAAGGATAATCATTTTTTAATAAAACAGATGTTAAGACTTGTTTTTCTTCTAAAAATGAATTTTCGTTAGAACAAGTAATTTTGGCTCTATCATATAAGGATTTAATGATTCCCTTTTTAACTCAAAAATATTGGCAATATCATTTTAAAGTCTTCTACTTTAAAATGTATCAATAGTATCTGAATTGCCGATATAAATGAGTCAAATTAAATAAATTATTAGAAGAATTTTTTTTACTAAGCAACAACATTTCTGTTTCTGTTAGTAGTATTTTGTATTTTGACAACGGCACCCGATTTGGGCGTCGAAAGGTTAATAAAAATAATTTTTTAATAATATTGTGGCTTATTTCCCATTATAAATAGTTAAAATTTTAAAAGATATTTACGTTTTTTTATTAATTTCGTAGCAACATTCACACCCTGTAGAATTGTAACCGTTTGACATTTAAAACTCTGCTTACGTTTAGGTGATTTTTAATATAGTCTACTATTGTTAGGAATCATTAGTATAGCTAATTTTGAAATTTTAGTATACAGGGTTGGTCGAAACTCGGAATGAATATTTTCTGAGTTTTCTTAAATGGAACACCCTGTATTTTAGTACTGTAATGAAATGATATTTCATGGTACTTTTTTATTTTATAAGTATTCCCTATACCTAATTGCTTTAATTTGTGAGCTATTGGTGATTCAAGCTAAACATTAATTGCAACAAAAAATACGTAAAATTTTATTAGGTTGGCCGTGAAAAAATTCAATCACAAATAATTTTTCAGAAATAAATACATATTAATCCAGACTAATCCTTAAAACTACCAATAATGGTTTAGCTATCAAAATACCTACGTAGTTAAGATTGTTGGTGCGATTAACAATTAAGCACAAATTAAAGCAGTTAGGTATAGGGAATGCTTAGAAATAAAAAAGTACCATAAAATATCATTTTATTAAAATACTAAAATACGTTCGATTTAAGAAAACTCAGAAAATACTCATTCCGAGTTTCGACCAACCCTGTATACTAAAAATAAAAATTTAGCTATACTAATGATTCTTAACAGTAGTAGACTATATTAAAAATCATTTGAACGTAAGTAGAGTTTTATATGTCAAACTACTACATTTCTACAGGGTGTGAATATTGCTACGAAATTAATACAAAAACGTAATTATCTTTGAAAATACCCTATATAACATTTACAAAACCTCATATTTTAAAAAAGAAGACGTCGAAGAGAATCCAAAAATGTAAAAATATACAGGGTGGCCCATTTAAAAAAACGAAGTTATAAGCAACTTCCGGTATAACCGGAAGTAGCAAATAGATGAAAATATTTTCATTAAATAGATGACTTTTCAAAACCCCTTAATTCAAATTTTCATTATTCTGTTGACTTTAGTTCTCGAGATATTTCTAATAGGCCCTTTATTTGCCTCACCCTGTATATTAGTATTTGTAAGGTAGACATGTACTTAAATTGAAGATTAAACATTCAACATCCAGATTCTGAAGAGTGATAGCATCTAACCTTAATTTCTACCGTTGTTTTTTAATTGTTAAATATGCGTACACCTTGTGGGATCGGTACTCACCGGAGGGACCGCAGACGTTCGGATACAATTAGCGTCTCTTTGCAAAGACAATGACGTCGACTTTGCAAAGTAACAAGACACTTACTCAACACACACACTACACATGACACAAGGTACCTAACTGTTCAAAATTACCGTACCTACCATGCCAATGGCCATTAGTTGTCGAGGCATTAGCTAAATTAAAAAAAAAATAAAAAAAAATATGCGTACATATATGTTAAACATGTCCTATTTAAAAAATCGCCTATTTTCCTCTAAGAAATATTTTTTATAGATTCTTTGGGATATTCTAAATAAAATAAGTTTCCTGACATTTTTCTTAGAAGTTAATAATTTTAAAGTTATAAGCGATTTAAAATCCGAAAAATGCACAAGAAACGCATTTTTGGATTTTAAATCGCTTATAACTTTAAAACTGTTAACTTTTGAGAGAAGTACCAGGAAACTTATTTTATTTAAAATGTCCCAAAGAATCTAGAAAAAATATTTTTCGGAGGAAAATTTGAGATTTTTGAAATAGAACGCGCCGCGCCGGCAAAAGAACGGATGGACATGCATATTTGACATTTAAAAAACGGTTTTAATTAACGTTAGACACAATCACTCTTCAGAATCACGAAGCTGAATGTTTAAACTTCAATTTAAGTATCTGGCAACCTCAAAAATACTAATTTAAATATGAGTTTTTAGGCCTCGAAAATGCGTATGTTTGCATTTTTCAGATTTTAAATCGTCTATACCTCGAAAACTATCAATTTGTGAGAAAAATTACAAGATACCTTTCTTGTTTAGAATGATCCACAAAACTTAAAAATACGTTCCGGAGCAAAAAACAGTGATCTTTTATATTTGTTTAAAAAAATTGTTTAAACAATTTCTGCCCAAAAATTCCGCCCGGCACTCTTTAGATTTGTTTAAAAAAGACATTTTTGAATAGGAATCCACAAAGAAACCGAATCAGAAATTTTTCCAGACGGGAGCGGTCTTATCACATGGACTAACTAAAAGAAGATAAAACTAAATACGTGCACTGAAAAAAATATTGTACATAGTACCAATGAACGCCAATCATTGACTTATTTTTCATTGATTCAATGAAAATTTCGTTAATACTATAAACACGTAGTCATTAAGTAATGACCATATTCATTATTACAATGTAATTCTTTTCATTAAAAAATAATGAATATAAGCATTAATTCAATGAATCGTTTTACCTATCCAATGACTTTTTTCATTATACTAATAATTTGTTCATTGTCTGTATACAGGGTGTTTCATTGGGAAACGGAAATACTTTAATTGTGAATAGAGGTCACCGAGGCGGTTCTTGGTATACTACATTTTTTGCCCTACCGACTTTTATAACCGAGTTACAGGGTGTTTTATCGATTTTTCCAATTTCTTTCCTAAGCCATAACTTTAGAACCACCATGTATATTTTTTGATATTTGGTACACATGTGTCTCATCCAAAACCCAAACGACCGACATACTAATCACAAGAAAAATCCAGGTCCGGATTAACAAAAAATTATAAAGTAATTGTGACCTTAAAACAACACCCTGAGCTCCCAGTAATTGTGACATATTTGTTTGTCTCCCTTCTTATGAATAGGTATTATATGGCTTTCATGCCAGTGTTTCGATATTTCTTCTCTTTCCCAGACTTCTCTTATAAGATGATATATCTCAAGACGTAGTTTGTCTCCCCCTTTTTTTAGTAGTTCCGCCTGTATGCCGTCTGGGCCTGGGGCTTTATGATTTTTTAGAGACGAAATTGCGGACTTTACTTCAGCTAGTGTGGGCCCTGGTATTTCAAGTTCGGCTAACTGGTTCTGTCTTTGTTGCCCTGTCGTGGGGTTTTCTGTATTTAAGAGTTGCTCAAAATACTTTCTCCATTGGCGGCTTATCTCTTCGTCGTCTGTGAGCAATTGTCCTGCATCATCTTTTATAAATCTTGGGCTGTTGATCGTGTTGCCCGTCATTGTTTTTAGGTCCCTATAAAACTGTCTAGACTAACCGGTTCTATGTTCCTCCTCGAGTTGCTGTATTCGTGCTTCGAGGTACTGTTTTTTTTTTCTTCTCAAAAGTCTTCTTGTCTGAGTCCTTACTTTGTTGTAGTCTTCCCTGTTCTCTTCTGTAGGTCATGTTAGTAACTCCAGCCTCTTGATTACTTTCTGCTGTAGGCTTTGTTCGCACTCCTGGTCAAACCACTGGTTTTTCTTCTTGTTTGAAATGTCCCATCTGTTTTTCTTTGTTGGAGTTGCTTTGTATGTCTCGTGTTTAGCCTTTTTCTCATTTTTATTCTGACCAGGAAGTGGTCAGAGTCACTTTCTGCTCCCCTCAAACTGTGTGCGCCGATGATATTGCTAGAGTGTCTTCCGTCGATGAGCACGTGGTCTATCTGGTTTCGTGTGATTCCGTCAGGTGTGTGGGTCGTGTGGGTTGACACCCAGGTTACTTTATGTATATTTTTCCTTTGGAACTGTGTAGTTTTCACTACCATATTGTTGGCTACAGCAAACTCTGCCAATCTTGATCCGTTATCATTGGTGTTATCGTGTAAGCTCTGTGTGCCGATCACCGCTCTAAGATGGTCCTCTTTACCTAGTTTGGCATTGAAGTCTCCCAGTATGATTTTGACGTCGTGTCTGGGTGCCATTCTGTTCTGTTGTTCTAGAATTTCATAAAATAGGGACAATCGAGTAGACGAAATTCATATCAAAGATATTGAAGAAAGATTAGCAAGAATAAAGATTGGAAAAGCGGGAGGTGCCGATGACATAGATCCGGAGATGATGAAGTACGTGGGAGAATGAAGCAAGCTTTGGCTACTGAAAATAATGAAGGAAGCATGGAGAACAGAAAAGATACCGAAAGACTGGGAAGAAAATTTATTGATACCAATACACAAGAAAGGAGATGAAGCGGAATGTGATAACTATAGGGCTATATGCTTATCATCAGTGGCATATAAAGTCTACACCGGGATAATAGAAAGAAAGCTCAGGAAAGAACTGGCAGGAAAGCTAGAAGAAGAACTAGCGGCTTTTAGGAAGGAAATAGAAACAACAGATAATATATACACACTGAGAAATATAATTAAAAGGAAAGACTTATATATTACGTTTATAGATATTAAAGCTGCTTTTGATTCTATAAATACAGAAGTAATATGGTCAGTAATGGAAGATCTGCAAATCCCGCAAAAGATAGTAAGCGTGGTAAAAAGTACATATAGAAACGTACTTGCTAAAGTACAAATAAACGGAAACAGATGACCAATAATAAGCCTAAGGAGAGGAATAAAACAAGGGGACAGTCTCAGCCCAGTTTTGTTTATATTAGTAATGGATAGAGTAATGAAGAGCGCTAAAAGAAGGTCAAGGCAATTACAGTCAACAATAAGGTACAGGAATTTAGTACCAGTGAGAATGGAGAGATTACTATATGCAGATGACTTAGTAATAATAGCAGACAATAAAGTGAAAATGCAAAAATGAATCGGTATCTGGGTGGAGGAAATAGAAAATTTGAAAATAGAGGTAAATTTAAAGAAAACGAAGACCACGATACTAACCAAAAAAAAAGGGAAGAAATAAACCAAACGATATTAAATGCAAAAACGAAATAATAGAAACAGTCTCGACGTTTGAATACCTTGGAGTAATAATATCCGAGGATGGAAAGGTAGATCAAGGAATCTCATACAGAGCGAAAAAGCAAAATAAGATCTACTATGCACTAAATAAAATAATATTTGGAAAGGAAGAAATAGATAAAGAAATAAAACTGAAGGTATACAACGCAATCTCTGTACCAACTTTAATATATGCAAGTGAGACATGGGTAAACAATGCAAAAATAGACAGTACAATAAACGCAGCGGAGATGAAGCAGCTAAGAAAAATAGCAGGAAAAACGAAGTTGGACAGAATAAGAAATGAAGATATTAGACAAATACTGAAACAGGAATCGATAATAACCAAGATACAAAAAATAAAATTAAAATGGTATGGATAAATTAACAGAATGGACCAGGAAAGACTACCAAAAAAGGTGATGGAATCAAAAAGATATGGTAAAAGAAGGAAAGGGAGCCCAAGGAAGAGATGAATCGATCAGATTATAGAAATTGGACAGGAAAAAGGGAAAACACATCAACAAATGAAAGAGTTAGCAAAGGACCGCAAGAAATATAAGATATGGATAGAGGATGAATAAAACCTCCGACGCCCCTGAGGGGCATAAGGAGTTTCGAGAAAGAAGGAGAAGAAGAATTATTTAAATAACATTTTTATTGATTTACTTTAAATGATTTGGACCCATAATTTTTTACAGCAGTTAATATTCGTAAATCTTAACTTTTATTCATTAATTCTTCGAGCAGTTGAATCGTTCACGTACTGAATCCTAAAAAGGGCAAAAAAGTCACTCTAGTGACTAAAATTATGCAAGGGTATCTCCAGATATTCAAAAGTTCAGCAGATGAATCTCTTAGCTGTTACGAGAGTATTATAAGGGTGATCTTCTAAGGACAACTCAAAGATAATTTGCGAAGATTAGAGTGCAAATTAAGACAGGGTCTCTTATGACGAACTTTAAGGATTTTGGCATAGATTATGTCGGTAAAGTATGTATTCAATTTTGTACCCTTCGAAGTCGGTGGGAAAAGGATACACTATAAAAATGCTATAAACTTAAGGTTTTAATCCGTTTAGATTTTCTCGGTAAAAAGGATGACCATCTTTTGTGACACGAAGTTTTTGAATGGTATTTTTAATATTAACTCATAAAAAAATTTAACAATGAATGTAAAAACTGATAGGACTACAGAGCGAATTCAATCAATAGGTTCTCAATTTAATTCGAAACTAAGCCGAGTAGTAATTATAAATGTTATAATTTCTATGTTATAATATAACATAGACATTATAACATTTATAGTTACATAATACATATTATGTATTTTTTATAAGAGACCTGTACAATCTAGGCTTGTACATAAATTCAAAGGTGTGGACGGTATGTTTAGGTTGGTGGTTTAAGTGGAATTAAGAGAGGGTTATGGTAAACAGACAATATTATAAGTTCATAAAAAATATTACCCAAGGTCCTGTGTCACTGTTCACTGTTCGCGTTTTGATCAGCCACATATTCTGGTTTTCACAAGCGAATTAACTGGTTCGGACACGAGATTAATTGTTTTCAATGGATTCGTGATTATCTGATGTCGAATTATTGTCTTGGACTATTGTATAGAGAAAGCATTTGTTCAACGAATTTTATTTAGAGTGCCCAGAAAATCTTTGTTTAGTTTCGACTAAATTGATTTTTAATTAATGTTTTTATTAATGGCCCAGTTTTCGCTTGGGTAGATTATTATCACGGCACTGTTATCGTATTTTGAATTTTTTGCTTGACTTCTATTTTTACATCTTTGTGTTCTGGTATTGTTGTATTAATTGTGCAGTATAATCGTGTGAATTTATTTCCTCTATTTTTTATTTTTACATCCTATTTTGCCATCATCAGTTGCAATTGTGCCAGATATTTTTACGTTGTTACTTTTTAAATATCGTTGTTTTAATGTTATGTTAATCTACTTATTGTTTTGGTCTTCCTTTTGATTAACTATCATCCTTTTGGTTTTATTTATATTCTCCTCCAATTCATATTTAGTAGGTCTACCGTCCACAAATTTACCAGTCTTTTCATTTAATTTTTATTTTTCGCTTCCTTTATCTGCGTTGAGTATGCTCTGTAGTTTTACTGGTTGCAAGTTCTTTTATCCAATTATTGTATTTAGGTTTTATTCCTTACTTTTGAGGTTCATTATAAGTTCTATCCTTTATTATGACGAACAACAATGTGCTTAAACTATTTTAGGGATGTTCCAGAGATTTCCATATTTTTTGCTGCCAATCAAAGTTTATGTGCCTGTCTGTTCTAAATGCTGCCTGCTTTTCTTCTATCTTCCAGTTTTTTGGTCCAACGTACTCCCTTAACCCGGGAGTAGTCGCGCTCACTTCTGTAACGTCGATAGTCGCGTGTGAGATTCTATCTCAAAATACGAATTTAAAACAAATTTTTATTTTGTACTATTTTTATCTACTTTTTATATTGAAAATATATATTTCTAACAATTTTATTAAAAAAACCTGTGTTAACGGCCACCTGCGAACATCGGCCACCTGTCCTAACGGCCAGTTTAAAAATTTCCCAAACCAATTATATGTAGACTACAAAAACTGGCAATACCGTCCACCTTTCTATATCGGCCAATAGTTCTTTCATTTTTAGTGGCCGTTATTGACAAATTTTACTGTATAGTAAAACCTGTGTTAACGGCCACCTGCCAACATCGGCCACCTGTCCTAACGGCCAGTTTAAAAATTTCCTAAACCAATTATATGTAGACTACAAAAACTGGCAATAGCGGCCACCTTTCTATATCGGCCAATAGTTCTTTCATTTTTAGTGGCCGTTACTGACAGGTTTTACTGTATTAGGAAAAAGGATGAAATGTGAGATTCTATCTAACGGCGCGACTACTCGCGTGTTAAAGCTAATTGGCTCTCCCCAAAGCCATAAATTCCACAAAAAGAAGAAGAAGAAGAAAAAAAAATCCTACGCATTACTACACCCTTCCTCGAGGCACTTACGAATTTTTTTCAAAATTACAAAATTTTTCATCAAGTTATCGCGAAAAAGGATAAAAATTGAAATTCTATCTCACCGCGCGACTACTCGCGGGTTAATTAACTATTCTAATTGGGAAATAAGCCGCAATTTAATTTGGAAAATAATTTTATTAACGTTTCGATCTCCACATCAGATGTCGTTGTCAAAATATAAAATATTAATAAATTAAACAAAATTGTTTTTGCTTAGTAAAAATTCTTCTAATAATTCAATTTAATCTGACTGATTTATATCATTAATGAACATGAATAATAATAATAATAATAATAATAATAATAATAATTGAATTACTGCGTAGGGATATTGGTCAAGTTACAGAATATGTAAGAGGTGTAACAAGTAGAAAGGTCATTAAGAGAGCTGAAGAAATAATGCGGAGCACTGCAAGACACTCGAGATACGATCCAGAAAATAACACAGCCCAACAGTGTCTGGATACATTAAAACAAAAACTCTCCGTCTATTCAGGACGATTAAGAAGGTATAAAGTTAGTAACAGCCGAAAATGTGACAATGCACTTTTTGAGAACTCTGAGAAGGCGTTCTACCGAAAACTCAATTCCACCGTAGAAAGTGTCGACAAGTCTTACCCAAGCCAAGAAAAAATTCATGAGTTTTGGGGAAATCAACTTTCCACACCAGCTGTTTTTAACAACAATGCTGGCTGGATAGAAGATACGACGCACAACTGTCACCACTACGTCACTGCTAACTACGAACCATTCACGACTGAAGAAGTCTCAAATGTCATCAAAGAGCTTCATAACTGGAAATCTCCTGGACCAGACGGAGTTCAGAACTTCTGGCTTAAAAAGTTTTGGAGTATTCATGAGTGCTTATCAACATTAATTAATCATGTTATTTCTAATCCGCAGGAATTACCATCATTTCTAACTCAGGGAACTACTTATTTAATACCCAAGGATCAAAATAACACCCAAGATCCATCCAAGTACCGCCCAATTACTTGTCTTCCAACTTTGTATAAATTGGTCACATCCTGTGTAACCCGGCGTATCTACCAACATTGTGCTCTAAACAATATCATAGAGCCTCAACAGAAAGGATGCGCTAAGGGTTCCATGGGTTGCAAAGAACAGCTTATCATCGACTCAGTCATTTCTAACCAGGCATTCACTAAAAAAAGGAACCTTTTTACTGCTTTTATTGACTATAAAAAGGCCTTTGATTCAGTACCGCATGAATGGCTAATAGATATATTGAAAATATACAAAGTCGATGATAACATAGTGACCTTTTTAAGGCATATAATGAGAGATTGGAAGACTAAAATTCACCTCCAAATACCTGGTGAAAACAATATCGAAACCGAAAATATCGCAATCAACCGGGGCCTATTTCAAGGAGACTCGTTGAGTCCATTGTGGTTCTGTTTAGCTTTGAACCCCCTTTCCCAGCTATTAAACTCCACTGACTCAGGTTTTAGCATTAAAAGCAATAATACTGTGGTAGCGAAGCTCAATCATTTGTTGTATATGGATGATTTGAAATTAATGGCTTCCACTCGAGAACACCTAGAAGAAATGCTAAAAACTGTAGAAACATTCTCTAATGATATTAGTATGCAGTTCGGTCTAGACAAGTGCCGTGTTTTGAATATAGTCAGAGGAAAGGTACAGCCCGGTGGATTCGATATGCAAAATGGCCAGAACATCGAGGCTATGGGCGACAATGATATGTACAAATATCTTGGAGTAAAGCAGGCGCGGAAAATTGACCATAAGCAAATGAAAACTGAGATAACTACTGAGTTTATAAGAAGGGTAAAACAGCTGCTTCGTTCACAGCTTAACAGTCACAATTTGTTTAAGGCACTAAACACCTACGCTTGTTCCGCGCTTAGCTATTCATTTGGTATTGTTAAGTGGACAAAAACGGATATAGAAAATCTTCAACGAAAAGTACGAATACACCTCACAAAGGCACAAAAGCACCACCCTAAAAGTGCAGTAGAACGCACGACATTACCCCGGTATTTAGGAGGAAGAGGACTTATGGATATAGGTGAGCAATTAGATAAACAAATTGCTAATTTAAGAACTTATTTTCAGATGCAGGCTGAGACATCTACTCTACACCGCGCAATTTGCGCAGTAGATGACACAACACCGATCAAACTGAGGGAACCAGAAATGCGCTTAAACCACCTTACTAAGGACGAAAAACTGCGCGCCTGGATGGGTAAACCTCTGCACGGGCGACATCCCAATGAGGTCAGCCAAGACTATGTCGACAATACAGCGTCGAACTATTGGTTGACATCAGGAAAGATGTTCCCTGAAACGGAGGGTTCATTACTGGCCATTCAGGATCAGGTTATACCAACCAGAAATTACCTGAAATATATCGTCAAAGACCCTCAGGTTCAAAACGACAGATGCCGATATGGATGTCAAGCCCAAGAAACCATCCAACATGTTACAGGGGGCTGCCAGGCATTTGCTGCAACTGAATATAAGGAACGTCATGACGCAGTGGGAAAAATCCTTCATCAAGAGATAGCTAACAAGTTGGGACTTCTCCAAACGGACCATCTCCCATATTATCAATACGTTCCTGAGAGTATGCTTGAGGATGGCAACTACAAGCTATACTGGGACCGCAGTGTGCTCACAGACCAAACAGTGGCACATAATAGACCAGATCTCGTACTAGTTAATAAATTAACAAGACAAACAACACTAATTGATGTGGCGATACCTAACAACAATAATCTACGTAGCAAATTTACTGAAAAGATCGCCAAGTATAGAGATCTGGAAATTCAAATACGGAGACAATGGAGAATGCAAAGTACCCAGACGATACCTATTGTTATATCTACTACTGGAGTCATTCCGAAGACCCTCCTCGAAAGCATAAAAAAGCTGGGTCTCAATGAACATCTTTATAAGACCATGCAAAAAGCTGTACTACTTGCGACGGCCAGAAGTGTACGAAAATTTTTGGGAGATACACCTGCATTCCAAGTCACCTAGGGCTCGATAACACGGAAAGAGTCCCACCAGAGCTCAATCCTTTTGATACCGTAGGTATCTGGGATGAGTCAATTTTCCCCTTAGAGGGAGTGTGAGCCGTATGGCTAAATCTGGGATAATAATAATAATAACGCCCGGAGGATTCGATATGCAAAATGGCCAGAACATCGAGGCCATG
Source organism: Diabrotica virgifera virgifera (assembly GCF_917563875.1). NCBI lineage: Eukaryota > Metazoa > Arthropoda > Insecta > Coleoptera > Chrysomelidae > Diabrotica > Diabrotica virgifera. Next base: position 40,316,893 of record NC_065444.1, read on the forward strand.
GGTGAAAACGATATGTATAAATATCTTGGAGTAAAGCAAGCGCGGAAAATTGACCATAAACAAATGAAAACAGAGATAACTACTGAGTTTATACG